>NW_019524761.1:360086-392586 GCF_002814215.2 Seriola lalandi dorsalis | reverse complement strand
TTCATGCAGAAAACCAGGGAATGAGATAATAAATCTTCGTTTCACTCGTGTTTGTCGTTAGCTTAGCATCATCTGTATTATTTGTTTATGGTACTTCCTGATTCCATACTGTGGAGAACTGTGCGAAACCTAAGAATGGTTTATTTTAAAATCAAATGCATAAAGTTAAACCGATCTCAAAATTTAAGACCTTTCATATTAAAAATAAGACTTTTTAAGGCTTAAATTTAAAAAAATGTAATTCAAGACAGAGACTTTTTAAGGATGCGTGTGGACAGGTGTACATTAGGGGCAAAGAGAACACAAGATGGAGGAGAAGAACAGAGGAAATGAGGGAGTCATACCTCCTTTTCTTTCTTCAGACTGTCCTCCAGAGTCAGGACCACAGCTCTGTACTGCTCCACAGTAGCGTTAGCATTCTTCAGCTGCTCTGCCAGTTCACCGTTCTGTTCCTCGGCGGTGTGCAGGAGACCTTTCACCTCTGCCAGCTCCTGCTGCGACGGGCTGGGCTGCGGACTGGCTGCCGGTCCTTGAGGGCGTCCTGAAGACCGACGGAGACAAAAGAGACAGTTTATGAACAGTCACAACGCTGGCATTATCGATGAACACGTTTCAAAGTTTCCTCTTCTGGCCTAGAAATGATTTTTGTGAGTGAGGCTTCTGTAATATTTGTGCCCGTTATAGTCTTAACAGTCGACACTCTGTGAGCCACCGTTACCTCTCAGTGGGGCTCTGAGGCTTGCGGCTCTGGCGGCTGCGGTGGTGGCGTTGCTGGAGCTGGACACGGCCTCAGAGGACGAAGCAGACGCCAGCTGGGCTTTCAGCGCCGTCACCTGCTGTTCAGAGCTACGCAACAAGTCCCTGGTCTTCTGCTGCAAGACGTTCTGCGTCTCCAGCTGCTTCTTTGCTTCCAACAACTGAGCCTGCAGCGAAGGCGGAGGTGACGGAGGTGTGAGAGGTGTGACAAGACGGACTGCGTGCGGTGTCCTACAACGTTTATTTACAGATATACAAGTATTAAACGTATACACTCACGTCCATAGTGCGTCCGAGAGCATGTCTCTGTGCTACTTCCTGGTCCATCCTGGTCTTCATGGAAGCAAGCTCCGCCTCCAGATGCTCTATCTTGTTGTTCAGTCGCTGGCGCGTGTCCGTCTCTGTGCGCTCCATGGTCAACTGCACACGTACGACAGAGGAGGCAAAATGAATTAAAGGCTGGTTTGGTGTGAAGATGCTTTAATTGTTTAGCGCTGCCTGTGCAGCTGTTTATGTACCTGTATAGTCTTGAGGTTGGTGAGCAGCAGGTTCTGGTTACGTTGTTCAGCCAATATGGCTTCCTTCTCCCGAGTCAGGCGACTCTCTGCTTGTCTCAACATGTCTCTCTCTTTGGTCAAGTTCTCCACACGCACCTACAAACACAGAGGGCGAAATAAAAACCATTTGGTGATAATATAAATAAATAAATAAGAAGAAGACAGAAAATAAAGCAGGGGGGTAAAAATGTAGTTATGTCTCACGTCTGTTAGTTTGAAGTACAATCAGTTTGCTTTTGCAGTTTTTTCAAATATTGTAATATTGAAAGTTCAGTCTTATTCTGAATTACTGCAACAGTTAATTAGTGCTAAATACACAAATACTCAATATACATAATGTCCGGTAATCTTTCTATCAGTTCTTACTCCCATTGCCCAAACTCCTCACCTCCTCCAGAGCTAGTTTTTCGTTGGCCTGTCGCAGGTCCTGGCTCATCGTGTGGATGATGTGCTCATGTCGTTGGCTCGTTGCAGCCATTTTCTGGTTCCTGTCCTGGAGGGCAGAGATCTCTCTGCGATAGGCCGATACAGTCTCCTGGAGGATCTCATACCTGACACACACACACACACACACACACAGTGTAAAATTATCTCCAGGAACTTTAATATGAGGCAGATGCAGCAGCGGTGCATGAGAAAACATTCCTGAACAAGAAAACAAGCTACACGTTGTTATTTTTACACACCTCTTGTTGCTGAACTCCAGCTGAGAGGTCAGCTTGGCGTGGCTGGAGTGGTGCTCCGTCAGCTGTCTCTGCAGCCGGTCGTTAGTTTCATTCAACATCCTGTCGTTCTCTGCTTTCTCCTTTTTATACAGAGTGAAGGCGTCGTTGAGCTGGAAAAATGGATAAAAGTTCAATCACAGCAGCTACTCAATTTCCCCTTATGTCACACAAAGACGAGGTGAAGAGAGTGTGTGTGTGTGTGTGTGTGAATACCTGTTTTAAAGCAGCTTTAGCCTGAGCGGTCTGTGCAGACTCGGCAGCAGCAGCTCTTTGTGGAGTCGAGCGAGTCGCTGGGACTGAAGGACGAACATGTGCGGGTTGAGATGAAGCCTCCAGACCTGCACACACAACACAAGACCTTCACGTCATTCTGTAAAGACCTTTACCCTGAACGTTCGCTGGTGCTCACTGACGTTCACCGTAAAGACTGATGTCAGTGTTTTTGTCACCTGGAGGAGGCAGAATGAAGCCAGTGCTGTGTGTCAGCAGGGCCTTGTACATGTCTCTCTGCCTGGCGCTGGAGTCAGCCAGCTGTTTCTGCTGGTTCCTCTGCTCTCTCAGCTGCTCCACCTCCTTCTGAAGTTTATCCACACTGGCCTCCAGCTCCGATATACTGGAGAGAACCACAGAGACAGAGCTAACGCTTAACATACATTTCATACAGCTTGTCTGCTCATCAGTGCTCTGCTGCACCTGAACCACGCAACTGAAAATGAAAGAATATACAGGAACTTCCAAAGGTATTCACACCCTACCAGTTTTTGCACTTTACTTTAAATTAAATTAGTTAATGTAAATGTGTGTGATAGTTGTAGTTTGATTACATGTGGCAGTTGTATCAGCAGAATATACTGTCCAAGCAAACGTTTAAAGGTCATCCATACATTTTTTAAAATTTTTTATTGAGAGGAAAAATTACAGATGATGATGAATATCTTAATAAATTCCTTTTTAATCACCCTCACACACGTCGTCTTCTAAACGCTCAACATTCCCTAAATCTAAATCTAACTGATGCAAGCTGATATCATAAATGATGTGAGGACCGACGCAGCTCAAAAGCAGAAAACCAGTGAGAACCAGTTGAGCATGAGTAGGACTGGCTGAACCGACAGTACAACTTCTTACCGCTCGGATGTGACACGGCTCTGCTGTCTGTCCTTCTCCTGCTCCAGCTCCCTCAGCCTTCCCAGCAGGCTTTGGTTCTGCCTTTGCAGCTCCTCCACGCTGCGGAACGACAGCTGACGCTGGCTGATGACCTCAGAGGTGCTGGAAATGTCGGCGGAGCCGTCGTCATCCTTGGTCACCTGATTACCTCTGGCTTCCTCCAGCTCCACCAGAAGAGAGCACACCTGGTGCGGAGACAAATGGTTTTTTATTCTGTATTTTCATCATCGTTATGAGCTGAGGAGAATATTGCATCGTCCCTGGTTCACATGACGGATGTTCTGCTCACTGCACTGCTGTGTACCTGTGTAGATGTGTCCTCTAGCTGTCTCTCCGCCCTCAGCTTCTCTCTCTCCACAGCATCACAGCGCTGCTTGGCCTCTTCTTTCTCTTTCTGCAAACTGTAGATCTCCTGATCACAAAGTAGTGAACGACATGCGAGTGTTACAGAACAGAATGTGTTCTCATCTAGAATCAGAAAGTTAATGCATGTATAATACAAAGTTGTGCACAAAGGGAACATGTGTCATCAGCACAGACCATTCGAGCCTGTTCCAGCTTGTTGCAGAGCGAGGCCATGGATCTCTGCATGCCCTCGTACTCCTCTCTCTGACGCTTCAGGACGGGCGCTTTGGACTCGACTTCCTGCACGATCTCATCCAGCACTCTGCTCACTCTCTTGGTCTCCTGCTTCTCAAGCTGAAGCTGAGTCTGACACTCGGCATACGCATTGTACAGCTGGACACAAGGACGGAGGACGAGCCGTTAAAACGCAGGTTGCAGAAAGACTCATTTTACACTTCAGAACATAAACCTTAACTCCACGTCTCTGGCGTTAAACGTGTCCTGAGGAGGTTTGTTGGAAGCACATACAGATAATGTTTTCAGTTTTTACCAAAAACACATTGTGTAACCTTGAGTGATTCCTCTCTGTCTTAACACATTTACAAGCTGGTGCAGAGCGTGTGCATGTGCAGGCTTACGGAAACATGGAGGAACAGCTCCATGAGGCTTCTCAAGGTCAAAGAGAGACTCTGAGCAATGAGTCAATATCATCGCTTGAATATCAGTGAAAAACCTTGTGTCATTGTTTCACACAATTCTGTTCAAATGAATGATTCAGATTGCACTGAAGTGAAATGTGGTTCCTTGCACTCAACATATTCTTGTGCTTTGTATAATATTCGTACTCACATCGAAGAACTTCATGCCGGGCTTCACAATCGCAGCGATGGCAGCTGCCGACGGACACATGAAGTCCAGCTGCTCCTCGGTCAGAGACGGCCCACCTGGAGCAGAACACGCATTAATAAAAGGTCGGGAGGACAGTGGCAGGAAAAGGCAACTGAACTCTTTGGAATTATTTGCATTTAACGCACAAAATCATCATATTGTTCTTGTCCCCGTTCAAAGATCGATTGTAGGTTGGAAAAAGTACGTGGACGGCTGCCTGTGCTCAAAGCGTTCAATCGGCTTTCCGTACTTTCCCGCTGCATAAGCATGTGAAAGTGAAATACTTTACTAAGACTTTATATTTCTGAACCATGACCTTCAATAGCTGCTCAGTATCAACATGACCACAGTCATAATTACATAATTATTAAAGAAAGACAGTTTGAAACAGGAATAATTAAACTACTGTACCATTTGTATTCAAGTACATGCAATAATTTTGCTTGTTAATGTTTCCTCGTATCCTTTTGAGGAAATATAAATTATTTGATAAATTTTCATGGCACCCCTTAAGTCCTATATGCGCTCCTAAATATTTGTTTATCTTATTTATTCAAGGTTCACTTACTCACTTTCTCAACCAGCACTGTGAAGATATTGAAGATCATAATTGTTCATGTGTTATTAATTGTGTGTCGCTTCATTAGTTTGTTAGTACTTGCGACTTAGATGAAAATCCGAGCTGATTTTCTGCGTTACTCTGTCATAAAATATGGTCAGTCTGAAGTTCACATGCACTTTCTTGCAGCTGTTTAGTACGTGTGCATGCGTGTGTGTTCTTACAGCAGTGTTTACCAGCGGCCTTCGTTGTAGCGTTTTCCAGCTCTTTCTCCATTTTCTTGATTTTCTCACTGAGCTCTGCCTCCAGCCGCATCTTCAGCTGCTCTCCCTCAGACACTTTCTTCTCCAGAACATTGTTGGCTGCGAAGACAGTGACATCAAACCTTCAGCTCATTACTGACACGCTAATCAAAGCTTCACACTCGGACACACGGCCATCGTATTGACACAGCAGGCAGTGGTTCTCAAAACGAACAGACCCAGGAAGACAAACACCCGGAGTCTTACCTTCCCCGCTGTCTTTCACCAGCTTACTGAGCTCTTCCACTGCTCTGCTCAGCTCCTGGTTCTTGGTCTCCATGTCGGTTGCTGCCCCCTGCAGGGAGAACCGAAGACATCACATACTGACGACACTCGGGGGAATAACATGACAGTACAATATAAGGATACTGCCTCATACTGAAAAGTCTTGGTTTTATTTTCTTATATTGTAGAGAATATATTTATTCCTGGAGGCCTGCAGTGACGCCCACCTTGTAGAGCGAAGACAACTTGACGTGAGCGTTGAGCTCATTGCGGTATTTCTCCTCCATGGCGCTCCGCTCGTCTTTAGCCTGGAGAGAAACACACAGATCATATACACTTCAAATAACACTACATACACATACAATACGTGCATGTGTTTTAAGGACACGTGGCCTGACAGGGAAAACCTTTCAATATTTATGTGCTCTACCTATAA
Organism: Seriola lalandi dorsalis; assembly: GCF_002814215.2. Lineage (NCBI taxonomy): Eukaryota > Metazoa > Chordata > Actinopteri > Carangiformes > Carangidae > Seriola > Seriola lalandi. The sequence continues at coordinate 386,626 of NW_019524761.1, read as the reverse complement.
GCAAAGCAAAGTAAATTTCTATACCATCTGCTAAGGTGCTGTTTTTAAAGACCTGCCCTCTCAGTGTCCCTGAGCCTCGGGGGAAGGTTATTCCAAAGTCAAAGAAGACCCTCACACTATCCTACAGAGACAGTGACTTTACCTGTTTCAGCTTGTTGTTGAGGTCTTCAGCTCTTTTACTCTGGCTCTCGCTGGTTTGCTTCAGAGAAGTGAGCTGACTTTCCAGCCTGGTCGCCTGTTGAGGAGAAAAGTTATGGAAGACATCAGTCTCGTGGACAGGATGTCCTGCCTCATGATCCCTGATTTACATCTCTACCTGAAACCTGATTACACAGGGCAAAAAGAAGAGGACTGAATGTTTAAATAGTGGCCGTCATCATCCTACAGTGGCTAAAGAAAGTTTTGCTAGAAAAGCTGCGCTGGTTAAAACAGAAACTTGCAAAGCCTTAAATATTTTCCTTTAATATCTTTGTTCTGTTTCATGGCACCCCTGGGTGTATAGTTCTGTCCTTTTGGAAATACTTTTATTTTAATATTTTACCATTTTTGTTTCATTATCCTTTGCATTTATTTGTTTGAATTGTCCATATTTTCCTGTTTATCTTATTTCAGACGTTATGACTGTTTCAGTGTTTAATAGCTTTAATAAGATGAAATGGAAAATGTTTTGAACAATAAAGCTTTAGAAAAAAAAAGTAACATTATTATTTCAGATTTTAACATTAAATGTAAAAATAAATCCTTAAAATAATAAAATAAATCATAGGTTATTTGTCTTGGTCTAGACAGGATGACATCTGGGATACCACTGGTATATCTGCATGTATGTACGTCATGCAGTTCATCTACTCTGCGTGTTGTTGGCGTGTTACCTGCTCCTTGCTGCTCTTCAGACTTCCCTGCAGCTCCAGTATCTCTTTGCCCTTGTCTCTGTTGTTGTTCAGCAGTTCATCAGTTTTGGTCTTCAGTTCTGCAGTTAGCCACTCGATCTTCTTCTCAAGTAACTCTTTCTCCTGCTCCATACGCTTCTCCCGGTGCTACAACACACAATACCGGTTCAATTTCAGCGCTCCCGTGTGAACTTTAAACATTGAGCCGTCGTAGTTTCCATGAAACCTGGTGTGTACCTGAACAGACGCTTCAGATGACTGGATATCATCCAGTTTTAACTGCAGCTCCATCTTGAGTTTGTTCGTCTCCGTAAGCTTCTCTTTTAGACGGTTCACGTCCACTGCAAACACACACACACAATTATAAAAAAAGAAAAACAGAGGGCTGTTACCACTACAGCCAAAATGCCTACAGTGAAAAACATTCAGTCTACTCTTCCGTCGCCACGGGATCGAGTGCGAGTGCATGGAAGGGACATCTACCAGCGACGGCGTGACGGCGGCGTATGTGGGGAAGTGACTGCGGAGATTTGCTTTGCCTGGGCAGCAGCTACAGAGACAAAGTCGTCAGGCGGGTTATCCATTTTTCCGAGCTCTGACTCCAGGCGGCGGATATCATCACTTAACTGTGTTTAAGCAGTTTGGTTTGCAGTCCATAATAATATCTGGTTTTCAATCCAACTCATAAAACAACATCATCGAACGCTTTCTTTTCTCATTGTTTTGATTGAGAGACCCGAACAGCAGCAGTAACATACTGTGCTTTTAGTCAAGATAGAATAAAAATGAAGTAGATTTCTTATAAACACTTGGAGAATTTAAAATCCTGCAAGGTTGGACGGTGGGTCAGAGTGGGACCGATATCTTACCAGTAAGGTTCTCCACCTCCTGCGTCCTCTTCTCCAGCAGCCTTGCCAGCTCTCTCTTCTCCGCCTCAATCTCATACTTGGCCTTTGTTTGCTGCAGACACACACACACACACACACACACACACACACACACACACACACACACACACACACAGTGGGTTCAATATTGATTCAGACCCCTCATGTCTTACATGCTTTAGTGTTATAGATTTAGTTTTAAAAGGATATAATTGCCTTTTTGCTCATGAATCTACATTCGAAAACTTATAATAACAATAAGAATCAAAAAACAGGAATCTGTCATTAACAAAAGTACGTGGACCCTTAATTTAATACTTTGTAGGAGCCCCTTTGGCAGCAGTTACAGAGCAGATAGTCATGCTCATACAAAAGTAGGATCTCCTGCAGGGAAAGTGCCAAAACGCGCCTACTGAGAAATCGGAGAAGCCTGAGTCTACGTCCAGGCCAACAGATGATTTGGTCACTGACAGCCCGGCGGTGGTAAATGAGAAGCCAGCGGTATCTCCTCCTTAACACTCTCTGAAGAAAGCTACCTGCTCACCGGGGTAGTTACCTCCAGTTATGATCTGATGAATGGTCTATCTTTGCTGGGTAGCTTCTCTCAGTGAGTGATAAAGAAGAGATACCGCCGGCCCCTCATTTACCACCGCCGGTGCCTAGATCAGTTGCCTCGGCCTTAAGGCCTCAACGTAGACATGGAGGCCTCCAACTTCTCAGTTGTTTAAATTTTGGCACTCTCCCTGCACCATACAACACATCCTACATTTCAGAGCTGAACAACCGTCAACAGGTGACTTTGTGAAAAACACTTCATCCTCACAGGTGTATGGGTACGTTTACCTGTTGAGGTGTTTTATCTTCGAAGGTTTCTCCCTCTATTCCTTTCAGAGTATTCAGCTCTTCATCTGTACAGGAGAAGCATGAAGACACTCACAAAGGGAAAAAAGGAGACTGCACCAGCTGTTTGTTAAACCTTATGGTTAGAAATTAAATGTGCTTTGTGCACATTGGATCTGAAACTAAATGACAACAAAATGGGGTTAAAACACTGATATTCTGTTTTAATTTGCTGCTCTTTTTATCCAATTAGGTAAGAATGTCAGAAAAGGTTTTAAACTGTATGTGTGTGAAAACTCACTGAGCTTTTTATTTTCCGCCTTCAAGGTCTGCAGGTCTCTGGTGGCAGACAGGATCTGTTCCTGACTCTCCACCAGTCTCTTCTCAATGTCAAAGTACTGCTGCTCTGTTGGGTCAGAGAACATTCAACAGGAATTAGTGTTGTTCACAATTAACCTCTAGCCAACAGTAAGTCAGTGACACTTTCCATAGAACAGTTCAGGACATCAGCACCATAGCTTAAAACTATTTTTACCACATATAGTGAAAGATTACTGTTAAAAACGGCAGCAGAATTTATCCTAGTGCACAGAAGAACATACACACTTTTATTTATTTAATATACGTCACTGATAGTATTCAATTTCTGTTTTGTATCAGATAGGTATTAATTCAACACACAGTAATTATTTAAATAAAATGTAATTTATTTTAAAAACCCGTTGGCTTAACTCTCTTCCACCAAGGTTAGCCCAACATTAACGTGACATCGTAGCTAACGTTAGCGGGCTACTGTAAGCACTGACAAACACACACACACACAACACTGATATGTCGCCATGTTTACCAGAGGAAAGCTTCGTTGTGTGCTGAGGTTTGTTATGACGTTTCAACAGTTTACAGCTAATGCTAATGCTAATCAGAAAACTAATTTGGACTTGGGTGACTACCTACCACTGTCTGCTTTGAACCGCTCATGCTGTGTCCTGAGCGCCTCGTTAGCACCCTGCAGCTCCGTCACGAACTTCTCGAGCTTGTTCTGGGCACCTTTCGGGAGTTTGTTCAGTTCCGCCCGCTCCAGAACCTGCAGCAGGACGGCCGCCATCTCCTCCTATAACTCCGGGAAATTACCGTGAATGGACACCAAACTCTGGTAAAATATTATAGTACTATATCTTGTCTGTAAACCCGTTGAAAACGAACAAGGAAAGTGTCAAGCCATGCTCATTCAAATGTAGGATATCCGGTTCAAACTTTCATAATAAAGCAGTCATTCATAATAAAGCTACGCTTTTATTTTCAGTACAATAATTTAGTTTATTGCTATTACTTAACTTAACGTGGTTTAAAATGTAAATGTCGTCACCGTCGCACATCCAAAGCTTAACGGCAAGTGTCAGAAATTAACCAGCAGTTTCAGTCGTTACTACAAGTTTTATTTTGAAGAGAAAGTCGTTTGTCTGCCTGGTTTGCCTTGATTAACCTACTACGACACACACGTGCGACGGAAATACGTCACGGCGCAAAGTATTGCGGTAAAGTGTGTTTTTCTGCTCTGCTGACGAACCACTGCCAACTGTCAAAATTAACAGAAAGCTGGCTGCCTTCTGGTCCACATTTTAGCCGTTATCCCTGGTTCTTACAGGTATTTCCTCACCGCACCTGGACGGGTTCTTGAAGTTCAAGCTATAGGAACTGTTTTGAATTTTAACTTTGACCATTTAACGGAAGCTAAGTGTAGTAAATTAATGTCGACTAGCTAGAGGCGCAAGAGTTCCCTTAAGTTTTAACGATGTTTAACTGGTTGTTGTTTTTTAATTTAGCTAGCAACTGTTGTTGTAGATAACACCTACTGTAAATCCTTTGTAAACAATCTTTTAACACTTCTCTAGCATCACAGTCTTACCAGCATTGTTTCATTGCAAACATACTGATAGAAAACCCTGATTTTGTGTCACCTGTCCATGTCTCTCCACACTCTTGTTAGGAAGTATGGGGCGTGGATATATAGTAGAAGACGCTGTGGAGGGGTATCTGTCTAAACTATGTCAACAACAAGCAGGTCCAGTCACAGGCCTGCTTATTGGACAGGTAAGCTTACAACTGTTTAGCATTAGACTATATGTAACAGTTTGCCATTAGTGAAACAGCAGTTGACCTAATATGTTAGTCTTAATACGATGAAGAAATAGGACAACACAAGCTGTGGAAAAGTGTCTGTGCAGAAGGTTCACTGACCAATGAACTGTGTCTGTCCAATAGTGTCATCTTTTTTGTTTTGTTTGATGTGTAACAGTGTTGTAGGTCGTAACATGATGTGGAAGAGTACTCTATGTGAAGTGAAGAAACTTATTAACAGTTACTGGTAATAATTTCAGAGCTCAGCCCAAAGGGATTTTGTCATCATGGCAACGCGGACGCCCCAAAGGGAGGAGTCTACGGCAGCGACTGGAAACTCTCTGGATAAGGAGTGGGTGACTGAGCATGCCCGACAGGTGGGCAAAGGGGACGAAGGTCTAACCCAATACACATTCATGTGATCTTGAGTATTTAAGTATATTAAAGTGTATTAAATTGAGTCTTTAATTGTGTATTAAAATGTACCACTAGTTTTGTGTTACAGTATGTGTTCACTACTGGTTTGATCTTTTTCCAGGTGTCCAGGATGCTGCCCGGAGGCTTATCAGTACTTGGAGTCTTCATCATCACTGATACCGATGGCAAGGACACACTAACCACAGTCCGACAGGTGAGCTTCACATAAGCATCTTGCAGCATACGCCTGTTGGGGTGTATTCTCCGATTACCCAATGAGGTAGCCGTAGCTGTCAGCCAGGAGCAGATGTTGTCAGGTGGTTCCCAACCACTGAGTGTTTCGACCCTTAATTACAACACTCCCTCCTCTCGTCTACTACAAATCCAGCAAGAGGCTCGTTCAGCCTCCCCTCCATCCTCCGAGCTGCTTGTTTCTGGCTCCTTTCGTCTGGGCCCGCAGCTGATAACAGCCGCTACGTTGATCTGGCTGGGAAACCTCTGCAGCTGATCTCCACGGGGGACAACCATGCCTGCCATCCTTTTTCCTTGCACTCCTGAACTAAAGGCTGCTACTTCAAGGCCTTTTTCTGATGGGCTTCTTCACAACTCTCCTCCAATGTCACTGTCAGCTCAACCACAATTATTTTCTGGCTTTCAGTTGACCACAACACAGATACAATATCTGGGAAAAGTTTTGTGCGCACCAACTCTGGAAACTGCAGCCTTCTTCCCACGTCTACCCTCATCTCACAGGATCTGGCGTTTCAGGTTGGGCTTCGGTCTTTCAGAGACCGATCTTTGGATAAAGGCGTCTGCAGAATGAGTAAACGTAAATGTGATGTGATGTAATAATTTTCATAGGTCATTCAACTGACTTCTGACATGTTCTTAAAACACTGATGCCTGATAATTCTTAATATTCCCTGTTGAATTTCCAAAGATCACAGCCTCTAAATGTAATACTACCATGTGGCAGTTGAATGGTGAAGCTCTGTCATCAAACCCTCATTTCAACATGTTAAACACGACCAGGATGAATTCACAAATCACTCCGCAATTTAAAATTTTAAATATCTAAATTCTAAAATGGGCCCATAGAAGTTAGGAAAAACTGATTTAAAGAAGATTACAGCACCACTTTCCTGGCTGTCAGTTGCTGTATGAAGCTTCAGGTCCTCTCAAGCTGAAGGATCAACTTCTGGCCACTAGGGGGCAGAAACACATCACAATCAACCATTGTAAATCCCTTGCTTATAAATTTATAAATGTGTGTGTGTGTGTGTTTTCTCTATGTGCAGCTGGTTTTCGCAGTGGAGAACCTGATCTCATCGGAGCACCTGTGGATCCCTGCAGATGACGACGTCACAGACTGTGTCGCCCTGCACGTCAACCCCAAAACCAGGAAGTATCCTTTTGCAGAGCCTTCTCACTGGATCAGGTAGCCGTCAGATACTGTGTGTGGGGTTTTCTTTAACCACACGTATCAGAACCGTCTGCAGAACATTTGACGTCAAAGACCCCAAGGTTAGTTCACATCTTTCGTTTCTCGCTGAGCAGCAGTTTAGAGTTTTGTCACTGATTATTGTACAATTATTGTAACAGATGTTGCCATTTCAATATGAGTCATGGGAATGGTCATTTTTTACATTTGATTTTCACTGAAAAAAATATAAAAATGATGATGATGAGATTTCTTTGCTGTGGTCTGAACCAAACAAGTACATTCCCTCACATCTGGAGAATCTGATTTGTGGCACAGCATCTCTGTAGCACCACAATGCTGCATTTATGTTTATTGTGACACATTTTACCTTTTACGAAAAATATTGCAGCTCCTGGGATTTGGATATTGCACTTGGCCAAATTGCAATTTCAATAATACTGCGATAAATTGTTCAGCCGTTTAACGACTCAAGCTTGTGACCAATTCACTTCGATTTTTTTCAACTGACATCGTTTGGCACGATATTTAGATTTGAAAATGCAGTATTTTGTTGTTATCAATCATATCAATATCATTGGCTGTTCCAGAGCGTGGCCAAGCCAGCAGACTGGAAGTACCAGTCAGGTGTGTGTTCCTCCTGGACCACAGTGTCATGTTGTCTAAATGTGGACATGTTGGTGCCACTACCAAACAACAGAACCAATGCAGAAAACATGGATGCATGTCTCAAGGTAAAGCACACACACACACTCTGACACACACTCTCACACACAAATGCTTTTTTAGGAGCGTCAGTGGAACTGTTCTCAGCTCACTCTTTGTTTCAGGGGGGACTGGAAGCGTGGGCGAACCAGATTATGAGTGGCGTTTGTCTGATTGATGGAAAAAAGCTGCTGGAGGACACAGAGCTCTCAGCAGGACAGGTTGTAGAAATCTAACACAGAGAAAACTGTGTAAAGTGAATCTATTAAACCATATATTGGAGTCTTGCTCGAGGGCACTTTGGCAGTACGTGTTGGATTCAAATTTCCTACTTACCTCCTTTTATGTGCAGACTAACAATAGAGCTGCAACACTCAGTGATACAGCAGCAGGAAACCCAGGACTGTCCAGTGAAAAACTGTCATTCAGTATCATGTTGTAACTTGGACCAATCAAATATGAGCAGGTGCACATTCCTGGCGAATCACGTCGTCACATGAATACAATTCTTCTCTGTCTCTGTGTTGAGACAGAGAACTTGTGATACACTCCTGTCTCCTAGTGTTGTGAAATAAACCTTCAGACATTTATAAATCCGCACACTTCTGTCTAATGAGATATAAATATATATAAGTCATTATAATATACAAAGAAGTTGAAGAACTGTGTGTGACTACAATAAAATGAAGCTAACTTATTTTGTGGATTGAGAGAAAGACGGGGTTTTAATTCAAACCTGCTGTGTGTGATTTTTCTCTGCAGAAGAGGAATGTGAGACAGACGTACACAACTCAGCTGCTCATCTCACCGGTAAGACTGAGCCTCTGTAATCTCTCAGGCCCAAAGCAGCACATTGCTCATCACAGCAGGAAGAAATAAAAACACACTCTTGTGTTGTGTATGTCACAATAGAGAATCATTTTGTTCTGTACCACTTTTGAAAATGTGAATATTTGTGGAAAAGGTCTAAATCTTCCCTACGACTTGAATCGTATATCGTACGCCGTGTAATCACTGCTGACAGTGACTTCCTGTGTGTTAGGACGAACAGAGGCCAACAGATGTGGTCCAGCGGTGCGGAGGCAGTGTGTCAGTCAGGGGAACGATCCACAGCAGAGCTTACATACACAGCAACAAGCCAAGGGCCAAGCTCGCTGAGAAGGTAACGCGTCAACATGTCACACAATGTCAAGAAATCCCAACATTTTGTCATGAAATCCTCATTGTGCACAGCTGCTGAAGAGGGATGTGGTTTCTACGGTGGCCACAAGGGTTCAAATGCTTCTGGAGGAGCTGCTGACATCAGAGGAGGAAAGCAAGAACAGCAGAGACAAGCAACAGAGTGGTACACACACACACACACACACACACACACACACACACATGCAGAGTTTTGCTGCCACATCTTTACTTGGACTGGATTGATCAGCAGCTTATGCCGTCTATTGATAATCACGGTGACATTAGGCAAGAGATATTAAAACTTGAGTCATCTCATCTTCCTTTTTCCTAAATATCGACCAAATATTCAGCTGCTTTTCTACCTGTCTCTCTTTCAGAGCAGTTCTGCCTCCCCCGCCGTGTCTTCTGTCCTGTAAAAGCACCCGGGCCTGTGTGTGTGTGCGACTACCACTTCAGTGACGAGGGCTTGTCCGAGGTGACTGATCGGCTGAAGGAGATGCTGGACGTCGATGCGGCAGAAGAAGACTTAGACACCAAGCAGGAAATGACTGCTGAAATCACAGAGAAGAACACTATTAACGCAGGTTGGGAGTGTGTGCGTGTAAACCATAGAAATACCTACTTACAGTATAACCTACTGTCTGTCTTAAAGTTTGTTTCAAAATCATGTTTTGTGAGGTTGCCCTGACCTTGACCTTTGACCTTTGACCTTTAGCCACCAAATTCTAATCACATTGATCTTGAGCCCAGGTGAACATTTCTACCAAGTTTGAAGGAATTTCCTCAAAGCGAAAACTGCCTTTTGTGGGGTCACGGTGAACTGAACCTGTGACCTTTGACCCCCAAAATCTAATATGTTCATCCTTAAGTTCAAGTAAATGTTTTTGCCAAATTTCTGAGATATTGTGTCCACGAGAACTGGACGGCTCTGGAATAAAAAAGGTCTTCTAACCTTTAAAATTAGACAGGAAATGTTATTTACTGACCTGTGTGTGTGTGTGTGTGTGTGTGTGTGTGTGTGTGTGTAGGCTCGTTGTCATGATCAGGTTTGAGTGATTGAGATGTTATTTAATTGTACTGGATAAAACTGCGTCATGTGTTTTTAGAGCCGGCTGTGGAATCTGACGAAGTGCTGGAACCCAAGAGGAACAACTACGCTGGTAAAACACTTTGTACTGTGGAAACAGCTGCAGCTGTTTCCTGTTGCATCTGTCATCACCACCCAGACTGAGCATTAAAAACACAGTCATGAAATCACAATGACCTCTGTCTAACCCACAGTTAACACGTTAACTTGTAGTAGAAGGTAATTTCATTCACTTCATCCAGAATGTTGTTCAGATTGTCGTTGCTGTATGAAAACTGTGCAGTTGGAGAAATATGTTTCAGGCCATCCAAACTGATGATGGAGAAAAATGATTGTGAATGTTTGACTTTGCTACTTAATTCACTAGAACAACAATTAAAGCCCATTCTGGCGAAAAGAACTGAACAAATCCGTACACTGTAATATGTCACCTGTATCTTAGACACAAAGGCTCTTGTGTCTTAAAGGTGTGTGTGTGCATGTTTATACAACCCCCGATTCTTCTCCTCTGTGTTGTCCAGGTGTGGCTGTCGGTGCTGCTGTCGCCCTGCTCGCCACCGCTGCCTCGATGCTGTATCTCAATGATGTCTGACACACATCGAAATAAAGTGTTTTGTTTTGAACATAGCTGCTACGTGTGTGTTGGTTGAATCAGCAAAGACCCATAATTAACAGTTCCCTCTGGAGGTACGGCGCCGAACGTGTGAATGATGATGTAATGATCAGTATTAGGGCCACATCCAGAGGAAAAAGAAATCTGACATTTCAAGAATAACATTTTGAGAATAAAGTCATAATATTACCAGAATTAAAAATCTAAAATTACGAGAGGAAAAAATTTTTTTAGGAATATTACAATCATTTATTACATTACATTAAAACTGAGCCTGAAGTGCTTCAGGCAGCTGCTGTTTGTCTAACAACATCATTTTTCTCATATTGTGACTTTTTTCCTCTAAAATTGACTTTTTCTAATAAAATTATTACTTTATGTTCATATGACTTTTCTTCTAAAACTATGACTTTATTCTTATAATAATAGTATGATTTCTCGTAAAATTATGACTTTACTCCCATAATACTGACTGTTATTACGGCTTATTCTTGCAATGTTATGACTTTATTGTCAAAATTTCATTTATTTTTTTGTAATTGTGGCTGTAATACTCCGTCACACATAAACACAATGACAGAGAGATTATTTTGGTCATGGGTTTGAAAAAACTTCAGCACACTACAGAGCTAATGTTAGCATGCGGGTCTGTGGTCTAACTTGTGTCGGATCAGAACAGGGCCGGAGACAGACGTTGGAAACATTCGGGGCTTGCTTGGCAAAAGTCCTGCCCCCCTGTGCTGTGTAAGCTAGTGTGAGTTCACAGCCGATCATAACACATGAACAAAGGTCAAACACACTCCTACCAAAAAAGAATTCCTGACACCACTAAGAAATAATCTGGAAAACCAGATGATGTTAGTTCAGTGGTTCATGAGACACCAGACATAATGACTGACAGAAACCCAGACCCTTTTGTCACCATTATAAGTTTTGTTTTTATTATATTAGAAGCAGTGGTGCCGACCACTTTCCTGCTGCGTCTGGAGTGAAGAATGACAACACTGCTCAATCTCTTTCCTGTGATTTAAATGGCAGAAACAAAGCAGGCATTATCAAAAATAATTATGCTGACACACTTTTCTATGAGCATTCTGATTTATTGAAGGCACATCAGTTAAAAAGAACACATAGGTAGTGCTGGCCATATACATTCATTGTCAATCAACTTTTCTGTTTCGCTAAATCAATTTTGTAATCACATATTAGGGTTGGATATTCTACAATTTCTGGACCAAAAAATACATACATTGCATTTACTGCTTAAGGCAACAATTTGGATTTTTTTTTTTTTTTTTTTTTACTCAAAGAAAACATGTGATTAATCTTTTTAATGTGTCACAGCCGCCTTCATTTCAAGCACCCTTGTGATTTCATTTTAATGATTAAAACCATAAATACAGTTCAAATTTTATAAATAGAAGATACAGATTGTTATTTTCCAATAACCAGTCTCATCAGTTTAGAATCACTACTACTAGTCTACAATTCATCACATTTCACAGCAATATTAAATACAATTTAAGTACCAAATTACCAGTGTATAGCAATTGTTTGTATAGTTATTTTTACATGTGGTGCATGACTGTTGAGTAGGCAGGGTTATGCCTTTGTGCCAAGTAGATATGTGAGTTAGTGTTTCATATGGCTGGTTTTCCAGATATGGATTAAGCTCGGCAGACCTAGACCACATCTCTGGAACTGTCCCACAGATGAAAACAGAGAAACTTTGCCAGGATCCAGCTGTCTTTACAAAATTTTCAGACTCATTTTTTTGGAGATTTTTCAGACCACAGAGGAAAAAAAAAATCTAATTTCTTCACCTCTCTTCAAGATCTGGAAAAGACGGTTTAACAGATGTTTTGCAAAATCCTGTGAGGGACTCTCCCAAGTTTCATTGGTTTTGAACCCGGTGTCTCTTCTTCATCTCAGTCCCTTCTGAGTCCTTCATGCAAGCAACCAGGAAATCGCGACACTTAAGAGCGTACTGTTCAGGAAAATCCCGGAAATGACCAACATGGGGACTGGAAACAAAATCAAAACTGTCCACGGGGACGCCTTTCTGCTTCAAGGTCTCCAAGAAGAGCTCAATGTCCCTGTGCCTGATCACCTGGTCTGCTTTGGAGTACAGGTAGAAATGAGGCCAGGCAGGTGGCCTCTCCTGCACAGCGTCATAGTGGTTCTTGTGGATGTACTTGGTCAGGGGGTACAGCACAACTCGCAACAGGAAAACAGTCACTGCAAAAAGTGCTAAGAGGACATACCTTAAAAAAGGGCTTATTTTTGGCCCTAAGGTGGCCGTCAGTGCACGCAGGGCCCCTCGGACATTCCCACTACCTGGGGCGCTGTCCACTACAGCTCCAATCACACACAGGGAGCTGAACTGTTTGTCACTGTGCAGCAACTCGACAATGTAACGGTACAGCATGAAGCCGCCATTACTGAAAATGTGGAAGAAAACAGGACTGTTCTCCACCTCATAGTCGTAGAGGATCTCCAGCAGCTTCAGGGCTGTGCTGCTCAGCTCCTTGTAGCCAAACGACTCTGAGATGAAGACCGTCTTCAGGGGAGCTGTGTAGCGGACGGTGACACATCCCTACAAGTGTAGAAAAACAAAGAAAGAAATGAGTGGATAGAGGTTTGCACAGCTTTCATGATGCCACTCTGCTACCAAAGGAACAATAGAGACAGTAGATTAGCTTGAGAGATTTGCTATTGAGCTTTCACCTGTTCATTGTAGATGGAGCTGTACTTGGAGAGGTGCTTGTCTTTGCAACCAGCCCAGCCCAACAGTATCACAACTGGCTCCTTTGTCCCCTGCCAGTGCCTCTCTGAAAACGAGACGGACAATAAGGCAGTGCGTTAGCAGATCTGCCACAGTGGGCTAGCATAAACTAAGCTAACAAGCGGGTTAGCACGATTTTTCACGGCGTACACGCTTTTTATAATGTTAGCATGTACGCTAATGAGCTAGCTGAGGCATTAACACACTAGTACAATGAAATGATGCTCACCCGACGTCCCCGCATCTGGAAACACGATGTTGTAATCTATTTCATCGTCTGCCATGTCTGCGCGCGAGGGTTACCGGCTGCTGTCGTTCGCTAACGTCAACGTTTGGTTCATTGGGCTGTCGGCGGGAGGATGATTATCAAGCTACCGACCGCATAGCACAGACAGGTCGGTGAACTGTAAGTGTCACTACGGTCCTTCTTCTTCCCAACCGGAGCACTTCTTCTTCTTCTTCGTGTTAGTGAGCGGCGTCAAGTTAAAGTCGCATTACCGCCCCCCTGCGTCCAACGGTAGCTACTGTTTCTTCCAAGTAAAACCGGAAGTCTTTGTTGCCATGGAGTTAGCCTGACAAACTGCCGTGTTGTTTTACAAAAAAAAAAAAACACTCAAAAACACTTATGGAGACGGAATAATGATTCATGAATTATGTAACTTTAATTATGTGCTCTGTCGAGATTAGGAGAAGAGGCAGTGTCAGTATATATTGTCCCAGAGTCAAGTTTCTACAGCGAAAAACAGATTTTTCCTAAATTATTATGATCAAACACCATCAATAAAGTGACGCCGCTAAAGGTTCTGCAGAGAAACTTTTTCCTAATAATACAATTAAGTATCTATTAACATATGCTTAATATTGTAAAGTAAACCTTGTTTTGGAAGACAAAGTAAAAAATACTGTGTAAAACAGATTAAAATCATCTCAAACTTCAACTTGCAGTGTTTGTGTTAACTTTTAATCTTTAAGTATGTAATGGTAAAAACCTGTAGAAGAACAATCTAAATACAATATTTAATGATTCAGATTAATTTTCTTACATTTCTCATAAAATATAATATACTGAAGAAATGCAAATTACATTTCTAAGTCTCTGTATGTAGTCTTTCAACTAAAGTAGGGTTGGAAACTACAAATAACATACACACCACTATTGACTTTATAACACTTTTATTTAATATATTCAGATGTAAATTTACAATATCAAACAATTATTCACAAATAGTTCTACAGAGCTCCGGGGATGATTTGAAAATCTAAAACTGGCATTTCTCCATTGGTCTATCTTGCCTGCATTGTTTCATCTGAAAGTTACCAGTTACTTTGCACATTAAGATTTTTACAAACATGTGATTGGTTCATAAAATAGGAGCCACTGCAACAGATTGGACTCCCCGAAGTTTACACATTAGTTAGAATCAGCTCCACCATGAGCACAATCTAACAATATAACACACTATATACTTTTACTTGTGATTGTGTATTTTTAAATTGTGGTTTTACTACTTTTACATGCGACCTGACTCCACTGCCATCGTGTTGGCAGGCTGACATGTCCACCTCCCTCACCAACACAACAAAGGAGTGAACACCTTTTGGAAGAAATCCCTCCTCCACTGGAGTTCAGAGACTCACAGAGTCAAAGTCAAGGAGAACTGAGCTGAATCTGTCCTGGGGGCAGGAGGCGGCCCGACACCACCAACCTCTATTTGAGGAAACTGCTCAGTACTTCGGCACTAGGGGGAGACATATCATCACAAAGGAAATTACATTTTCTATTTACTGACTATACTGAAATGTAAAATTAGTTTATTAAGCATGGGGTGACTGTGATTCACAAATATCCTTTATGGGCTACAGTCCTGTCCTGTGTTTGCTTTTTTGTTTGTTTATTTATTTGTTTGTTTGTTTTTCAATGGGCTACACAGTAAATTAGCGTTTGGTTATTTTATATAGTCTCTTTTCTGTCAGTGTACATCCTGCTTTGTGTTCACACAGATGTTTTCCTGACACAGATTGAAATGTTGCATCAATGAAAAAGCAGTGTGAACATATATCACACATTACATATAAAGGTGTGGGAGGAGGCTATACATTCAATTTACATGGTATTGATCCTGTTTAAGCCTGTTTTATGGAAAAGAAACTATCAAAACTTTGGTGCCCCCCCCCCCTCAGAGAGATGAGGAAGACGGTGACCACAATGAAGATCTAAATGCCAGAGCTCCCTCTCCTCCACTCCAGCAGCTCCCGCCAATGAACTTAGGGATGGACGTCCCTGTTTATTATCGTCTTCTCTGTTCTGACCCATCTGATTTTCCTTTCGTCTTATCCTTACGCTTTGCTTAATGCTCTCCCCCATGCTTTTCCTTATGCTAATCCTTTAGCTTATGTTCCTCCTTATGTTCCTCATTATGCTGATCCTTTTGCTTTTGGTTATGCCCCTCCCTGTAGTCCTCCTTACGCCCCTCTCTTTGCTGCTCCTTATGTTCCTCCTTACGCTGCTTTTCTTTTTTTGTTTAATGCTGATCCTCATGGTGTCCCTGAGCGGCTGATGAAGCAGCAAGATTGAAGCTGGAGATTTTAATAGAATAAAGCTGAGACTGAAAGAAAGACAAAAGAATCATTATTAAAGAGACGTACATTATTTTACTTCAGCAACAGGTCATTATACAAAATCTGGACTGATGGATAACCACCTCATCTCTCTCTGGCGGTTCACAGAGACGTAACAGCTAATGAAATCAGAAGAGGTGCGTCTGCGTTGTAATATATCAGTGGGTTTACAGTCCCAAGTCACTAATGCCATTATTCATTCTTTTTCTTTATTCTCCAAAGTTTCTGAATTCTACAGTTTGATTGGTAAGATCGAGAGAGGGTCTGCTAAAGAAATAAAATCAAGATGGGAGAATAAAACAAACCAACGTGGATGAAAAACCACATTGAATCTCCGTAGACTCTCAACTCTGTGAGACTGAACATTCCCGCTGAAACTCTTTTACTGATAAATCTGACTTTTTTCTTGATTAATTATTTGTTGTATATCACACAAGAAAACAATGAAAAATGCCCATCACCTTATACTTTCATCAAATTGTCTTTTTTTCTCCAGCCAACAGTCAAAAAACCCAAAATAAAAGTTACTAAAATGTGAGACTGAAAAAAGGAACAAGTCATTGCATTTGAGAACGATCACCTGTTGAGCATCTTTCCCTAAAACAATGAATCGATTGTCACAATAGTTGCCGATTAATTTTCTATGGATTGACTCATGAATGAATCAACTCGTCAGTGCATCACATGATAAGGAACCGTTCTCACTACAGACCGTTCGCCCCTGTTCGTGGAAAATCAAAGGAAATCCCCAGAAAGAAAGTTTCTTCTCTACCTGCTAAAACGCTCGCGGTGAAAGTGCTAGCATGTTAATATTAATGTCCAGCAGGTGTAATGTTAAACACAGTCACCATCTTAGTTTAGCATGTTAGCATGACAATATTTGAACTCAAAGTACAGCTGAGGCTGCTGGGAATATTATTAGTTTTGCAGGTATTGGCTGAGGGTTGGTGTTGGATCATTAAACACATTTAAACCTGATGATGGTGCCACGTGGACATCTCGACCAATTTTCCAACAATCCATCGAAAAGATATTTCACTAAAAAAACATAAATGTCAGCCTCGTGGTAGCTCCAGAGGAACAGTCAGAGGACTCGTCCTCTGCGTACCATGAACGCCGAAATTTCACAGCAATCCATCTCAAAGGTGTTGAGATATTTCCGGCTGGATCAAAGTGGTGGAAAGACTTCGTCATCCATCGAGCTGCACCACTAGCATGGCTAAAAACTGAATTCGTGAACCTCTTCTTGTGTAAGCTGTGACTGTCCTGCTGTGTGTGTGTGAGTGTGCACACTACATTCGCCCTCCCCACACCATCTCCATCTTCTGCGTGTGGGCCTTGGACGACTTGGAGAAGGTGCTTTTAACCACGTTGAGAGGAGCCGCCTTGCCGCTGAGGTAAACCTTATTGAGACAGGTAGAAAGCCACGACTGCCCGTCCTTCTCCTCCACAGCTCCCGCTCCTTCCTTCTTTATGAGGGTGCACGAGTGGGCAAAGATGTATCCCGTCATGAAGGCGTCGAACCCCGCCCGGTGCGTTCCTGCCTCAGTCTTCTTCTGAGCTTCGGTCCCGGGCGAGCGGTCGCTGAACTTCTCTCTTCCTCCGTCTGCTGTTCTGTTTTCTACGCTGTCGTCCGCGTTGGTTTTCATGTTGCTGTCCTCATCAGTTGTGGCTATTGTTGCAGAGTTTCTGGCGTCTGGTTTGTCTTCACACACTCCGTTCCCTGTTTTCACGTTCTCTGCTTCCTCCTGTTGGACGTTTCCATCGCTTTCTGTGCACGGACCAGCAGTCGTCTTCTGATGGTCATCCGGAGTTTCTTCTTGATCCACCTCCATGTGGCGCACTTTGTTTTCAGGGGCACTGTCAAAGGTGGAGGAGCCCTCTGCGACCGCTCCTCCACCTTTCTTCTTCTCTCTCTGCCTCTTCCTCTTTTTCCTCTTGTCCTCCTTGCCCTTCTCATCCTGCAGGATTATCAGGTCGGTGTCGTGGGATAATGGACACTGGGCACCATTTGGACACCAGCCAAATGCCTGTCAAACAAACACATACACACAGAAAGACAAGGTAAATAAAAATATTAACATACAAATACATGCTGACTACTTGGCTTGTATGTGCTAACAGGACTGTTCCTTTCCTCAGGTCCTTATTTCACTGAAGTGTGAGAAGTTTAGTCAAACACAAAGTTAACAAAGGTTCAAACTCACAGAGAAGCGCTGGCAGATGTCAGTCTGTCCCTCAGCAGAGGCTGCAGCTGGACACTCTCTGTAGTCCACGTAAGCGGACATGTGACCGGCGTACGGACAGAACTCTACATGGACATGAGGTCCGGTCCCTCCAGAGGTCAAACTGCGGCTGTTGTCCAGCTTACTGGAAGTTGAAGGGCATAAAACATAGATCTATGAGTTTACAGAGGCTTAGCAGATGCTTTTGAGACACTGTTTTCAATTGTTTGTAGATGTGAGTAATTTCAAACTGTTGACGATGTGAATATTTGAGTCGATACTCTATTATAAAACCGTACTCACCATTTCTTATAGGCATACTCCAGATAGGAGGCAGGGAGCCGCAGCTCAAACTCAGTGACATATTTTGTGTCATAGATTCCAGCAGGAAACATCTCAGACAGGTCGGCGGTGAAGGTGGCCAGGCGCTCGGGCAGATGAGCATAAAAACTCTGTAGAGAGAGAAAACAAAACAGTTATTAGATAAAATCTGTACGCTGTGAGAAAGACACAAACCCAATACAAATCAATTATTATACTTTTGTCACTGTATGCACTCTTGTTTTTACCACAGCTAATGATTTAGACATTTCTACTGCAAAGAAAACCAGTGAAACACATTCAACATCTACATTAAAAAGGAATGGAACCGAGAGATAAAGATCATACTTGGTAAAGGAAGGCCATGTCGATGAGGCCGTTGTGGAGCACCAGGGGTTTCCTGGCACGCAGCAGTTCAGTGAATAAGGCCCTGATGTGGACACCGCGGTCGTCCGATCCTCCCTAACAAAGAGGGCAGAGAGAGAAAGCACAGCCAGAAATCACATATTAAACTGAGGAAGTTCAAATCTCCTTTGCAGTGTTCTTTGTTATAATGCTAGAGACAGGTAGAACAGAGAACACAGTGGGCACAGGACACAAAAGAGCATGGAGCATGTAGGCATCATCACCTTATTATTGCCCTTGCAGTAAGGGATTCCATGAGCGTACTGCTTGTTAAAGTCAAATCCGTGCTGCACCAGGAACTGGACTGACTGGGGCTCTATGATGTACTCCTCCGAGCACAGCAGGGTCAGGTTATACACCTGGACCAGGTATGTGTCTGCAGCCTGGGGAAGGGAGGAGAGGGGAGGGGAAGATGAAAGACGGAGGGAGCAGAGGATAAATTCACAGACGTAACACATGTAGATTTAAAGAAGTCTGCTTGAGAACAACCTAATTGGCATTCTGCTGTATAGCTGCTCTCATGCTCATTGTTAATATATAATAATCACTAATATAAATCATATGGCCAAAAGTATATGGACACAAGTGTCCACAACTTTTAGGCTGTTGAATAAGGCATCATCTTGTACCTTGGAGTCCAGTTTCTTGTAGCAGGCAATTCCCAGGGAGAGGATGGAGCGGGAGCGTGCTGCGTGGCATATGGCTTTATATCTGTCCTCTATGGATCTGAAACATCACAGCGAGAGTCAGGGCCAACTCAGAGGTATGCAAACACCAAAAAGCAGTCAGAGATATTTGACACTGACTTAGAAACCTATATATGTACACTGGTCACTTCATACTGTTTCAGGTGTGTGGGTGTATGTGCTGGAATGAAGTGAAGAGGAAGAGAGGATCACTAATGTCTTTACTCACTCGGCCAGCAAGGATTTCCTGTTCCCAAGACCACTCAGCTCCTACAACAACACAGAGACCACTTACTACGTATCAATATTTTAGTATATGTGATTTTGATGCACGTCCTGAGCCTATCTCCGACCCCAGTTGTGTCTCTCAAGTGATAATACAGAAGAGGGAAAACTAGTTCATAAGTCAGGTACACGCTGGTCGGACAGACACACACACACAGACACACAAACCACTGCACTTACCGTGTCTACTGCAACGAAGGACGACGTTTTAATGGCCACTACCATAGCAGGCCAAAGCTCTTTGAAATTATCATTCTGGACATCAATGACCGGAACCACCAGTGAAGATGCCATGTTGATCTCAACGTAATTTACTGAGTGAAGAGCTAACGGCTCTTTTTTTCGCGGCTGGAACGTTTTCTGCCGTTACAGATGCTAACTGCAATTTTAGCTAGCTTAGCTAACTAACTTGCAAGGGTGTTCATTGTAGGACTTAGCTTGCTGCTTACGTGTTATATTATCTTCATAAATTTTCTAATTATTTTCACATTTATTAATTTCTTGCCACTCACTCGGATCGACAACTAACAGCGGCTCAACCGTAAACATTTCAACGTGCTTCTTGGGGTCTTACCCATAGTAGTTTGACTTTTACCGGAGCGTAAATAAAAAATAGTCTGTCACTATATATACGCACAAAAGTATTCAAAATTAATTAAAATAGAAACTTCACTATAAATTGTGGAAAACTTTTGTAATTTTCTTTCTGTGTTTTATTTTTTGCTATTCAATAAAATTTTCAGGCAGGCATTTACAGTAGGCACATATAAACAATACGTCACCATATTCAACCATCGAAGAGAAGTGCGCCATTTTGGCTCAAACAAAGTAAGAAACATTTTATCTTAGATAAACTATTTTAAACTGTATCCATTAAATTCTATGTAAACATATGTAGGACAGCACTCCGGTTTCCACTAGTGAACATTTGCTGCGAATGTAACTTTTCCCGTCTTTAAATCGCGTTAGCAGTTAGCTAAAAGTAATGATTAAAATCCCCAGCTGAGCTCCATTGCCAGCCAAGCTAACTTAACGTCTGCTAAATTTAGCTTTGCTGTATGTTTTAACTGCTGCAATGGGTGGCTGCTCCGCTCCAAACTGCTCCAATTCAACCAGCATAGGCAAACAGCTGTTTAGATTCCCCAAAGACCCTGTCCGTAAGAAGAAGTGGGTGGTGAACTGCCGTCGTGACTTTGAACCAACTCCTCACTCCAGACTCTGTCAGGTAAGTTTACACCGAGACTGTCATCTTTGTGTCTTAACGCTAACATCAGTAGCATTTTCAGTCCAATATAAAACCAAAGGATAAACAGGGTAGGAGAGTGCATCAAAAAATAAAGTCACTGCTTTTATTTATGTATTTATTTATTTGCATGCTGAATTATCTCCAGGTGTAGTTGATAATCACCTTCCTTCCGCCACACCTAACGAAACGTTGCATTCACTCAATGCATGATCTTTCTTTTCTTTTCTGTTTTTCTTGTGTTGGATAAAATGGATAAGTGTACATGTGTTTTGTTTCCCCAAGGATCATTTTGAGCAGAGCCAGTTTGAGGAGATAGCCAGGTCTCCAGCCGGGGGAAAGAAGCTGAAGCCCAATGCCATCCCGACTCTGTTCAGTGTTGGAGACCCTCCTTACCCTGCAGTCACTACTCCCTACATCCTGCTGCCCCTGAAACCTGATCCAGGTAACTGAACACACTGCCAAATTTCTTCTTGATTACTCTGTATTACATTACATGTGGCAGGTCAGGGTAGTTTTGGTACTTTACTAAACTTACAGACCTTCTCAAGCACATCTGCTTTCTCAGGAAGCATTTGCGGGACTGAAAAAGTAGACGTACTGGATAATGCTGTGTAGTCAAACAGAAACCTTGAAGTCTAACAAACTCAATACAACATTAATTCTGATTGTCACTAGTACTTATATTTTGAATTTCTCATAATGTTATCAATGTCTTAACAACATGTACACAGCTGGCTTCTCAGTTCATCTGCATAAAAATACACAGGGTGATTTCTTAGATAAAAGTTAAGTAAAGTGTCTCTGTGAAATAAGAATTGCTGATGCTCCGCAGGTCTGTGGAGGTTTTTACCCACTTTTAGCTCATTGTTGTTCATCATCAAACCCTTGTTGATGAATATAGTGAAGCATGTAGCAGAGTAAAGACATATGGTTTACTCTGGAGTTGTTGGAGACCAAAACAGAGCTTAAAGGGGAGTTACTACTGAACTTATATTCAGGAGCCTGAATCACGACTCAAAATCAATGGTAATGTAGAATGTGTAAATAGGCTTTTGGTCACATGTTATCAGAAACACCTTTTTATAAATTGTGTCTGTTGTGTATCTGTCAGCTTTGATGTTTTTCTGCCCTCTAGTGGCCTAAAACTGACTAGCTTAATTTGCCAATTAAAAATTAGATCAGTGCATCTTCATCAAAGTCATGTTATTATCCTGAAATACCTTAGAGTTATAACTTTGATATAATACAGAGTAATCTCTTTAAAAACTGTGGTGTAACATTAAAAATGTACCAGATCCCAGGGGAGGAAATACCGTTCTATTTAGACAATGCTTTGTGTCCCAGTGGAGAAAGAGATGAATTTTGGTGACCATGGTTATGCCAGACGCACCCCTCTGCCTGGGATGGAGGAGGATGATGCAGACAGGACAGGCGAGGACCAGCAGCCCTGCACACAGTGTCAACTCCTCAAGAAACAGTTGGAGCAGGAGATGCAGCACACTGCAAGGCTACAGAAGGAGGTGGGATGACTGCTGGTGTCTGTCTTGACTTTTTTCCTTTCTGAAGTGGCAGCATGCTGAAACAGTGTCACTGGGTCAGACCTATGAAATCTGTGGTGGTTAGCTTTACAGCTTACATAAGCTTCCATCACCTGGTTATTTAATTACTGGCTATAAATATCTGTCAGCTGTCTTGACTTTGATGTGACTAAGATCTAAAAGCCAAGAAACAAAGTCGTTTGAAGAATCATAAGTTGAAGTATGCAGCAGTGCTTTCTGTTCTAGCCCTCACAAACCATTTCCCTCTCTGTCTGTGACAGGCAGAGGAGATGAAGAAACGTCTTTATCGTCTGGACCGGATCGAGAAGGGCCTCCAGAACTTCCTGTACGAAGATCAGATTCGCGCCCTGTCCCTCACCAAGCGCTCCCGCCGGGCTGTCTGGTCTCCAGAGACCATCCTGAAGGCCCGAAAGATCCGCTGTGCAGTTGGTACCAAAGGATACGAGTACTTGAGAGAGCTGGGATATCCGTTACCTTCATATAGAACTCTGTGTAATCGCCTGGAGACTAAGATCATGGTGACGACTGACATGAGCTGTGAGGAGCTGGCAGAGCTGGGACTCGGGCTCATGGCCACTTGCGACAGTCCCACAGAAGGTGTTGGGGACAATGATGAGGAACAACTGATAGGTGTTTTGTCCTGATCCTGGCAGGTGACGCGGTCACATGATCCATTCACTCTAACCAAAGGAAGAATGTGCAGAATTTGCTGTGTTAGAAATCTGCAGATCTGACGTCAGGTGAAAGAAGATGAGGCACGTTATTCTTCTTATCTCATCTATGAAAGAGTCAATATAAACGTATGCTTCTCTTGACAGAGATCGTAAGTTCACAGGTTTTAAATGTCACCTGGTTGTGCTTGTGATCTGCACTACTAAGGCATGGCTTTGCTTAGTGAGAAGCTGGGGCTTGCAGCTAGCCTAGGTTTACGCTTATGGTGTTTCTTACCCTGAAGCCGCTTGAGCTACACTATAATCTTGAACATGAGACGAGACACACTTCACAGCCTGGCAGAGCAGAGTACGTCTGAAAGGTTGAGATTGTAAGTGTAGAAATAATTTACACAAAGCCTGGATTACTGTGTGTTTCACTGACAGTGTTTACATGCACAATAAAACTGGTTTTATTTAGTATTATCAAATGTACAGAGAGAAAATAAGCTCCTGTCCTGCGTAAGGATATGAGTATTCTGATATTATAAGGACTGGCTTTAAGGCAAGGGGTTTTTTTCTGGTAAAATTCCCTCAATATGTATCTGTTGAAGGTAAAGCAGCATCACACAAACGGGATTATTTTTCCATTTAAACATAATCAGTGGGTTCTGGTCTCAAACCATGCTGGTTTACAATCATAGAAATTTTGTCAACAAAGTCAGAGTTAGGGTTGATTGAGTCATGTACTGTATTTTGATCACATTTGCAAAACTGAAACCTTCACTTTTTTCCAGAAGGTTCCAAAATCTTCTATCAGTCACAAAGGATAGATTTCATCAGGGAGCACATGTTTAGAGCTGCGTTCAGTCAAGGCAAGGAAAGTAAATCCTCCAGTGGTAAATAAACGGTGTAATTCTACACTAGAGAGATTTAAAATTTCATTTAGTTGGACGTTTGTTCTGTCTTGACGTGTTCACATTTGCAGTGCATTTGAAATTACCACGAAGACTATCAAAGAAGCTCAAGCTGATCTCAGCAAGTCTCATGACATTCAGTATCACAAACACTCGCAGTGTAAAAAAAAAATAATAAAGTGACCGTAAAGAATGAAGTGTATTCTTTGGTTTTGTGTTTACAAAATGTTTCACCACATCTAAAGGCGTCGTACACTGCAAATCAGCCAACGGCCTGTAGCAGATAAACGGCCTCGATGGCGTCACGCCACTGGTGAGATTAGAGCTGAAATTAAACTGATGTGTGTAGCTTCTGTTGAAGTTATCTTTTACCTTGAATAGAACAAAGAATGAATTTTACTTTGGCCCAGTTTGGACTTTGAGCAAATCACTCATGTTAAAGATTAGATATTTGTTTTCTGCAGCTGGTTTGTTACCTGAGGTGAACTGTAATGTAGATAACATCAAGGTTGAAAGATGTATTTGACAAATTTCAAACGTCGCCTACAGTTTTCATTAGACTGACCAGTACATTAAAGTACTGTACAGTACGTGTATACAGAACAGTTTACATCAGTTTCTATCACTTTGACTTTCATTGATTCTGGCTTCTTGCCTCATGCAAGAGTTGGACGATGGGTTTGTTTGTCCTGGTGACATTCACCTCTGCACAGTCCAAAGCCTGACTCACGCATAGTAAAGCAAATATTACTCAGTACTGAGATCAATATACAACACAAAAGTCCTTCTCATGGTAAATAGGACCAAGAGTCTAGTCATGCTAGCAGCTCTGTAAGGAGAGAAGTGCTTTGAGCTAAATGCTAATGTCAATATGCTAACATGAACGTAAAAGCAATGCTAATAATGCTAAAAATAAGCAGGTATGTTTACTGTGTTCATCTTAGTTCAGAGTGCTAGCATGCTAACATTTGCATATTATCAGTAAACTAATGCTAATGGGAATCTCATCTGTTTTCGCAGATATTTGTCATAAACCAGATACTGTGGCAGTGACACTTTGGGCCTGACGGTGGCGCTATCTGAAAAGTCAAGTTATTACAAAATGTCATAGCTATCTGACCAATAGTTGTTAAGACATTAAACCTAAATCTACAACTTTCAACCTCACGGTGGGGCTGAAGGAAGGAAAGTCAGGTGCTCCCCAAAGTTTGTTCATAAGTTGTTGAGATGTTTCAGTCTATTTCAAAGAGACGCTGCCGCTCCTGGAGCTGTTAGCATGGCTATAAACATTAAAAGCCTCTCAGTGAAAACTGCAGTATGTAAACACTGCTGCTCTACAACAGCCTCTGTTTAACAAGTGGCTCATCAGACTGGAACTTACAGTGACTCTGTGAAAAAGGTTAAAATGATCATTTCACGTTGAGTATCCACTGAACCGGGATCAGCAGTGACTCTAATGGAAAGTCCAGCTGATGATTCTATTAACAGAAAAGGAAAACAAACATGTGCAGATGTGTAGTGTGCTTGTGTTGGATAAGTGACTGCTGTCTGAAAGTCGGTATGCACCGTGAGTAGATACCGCACAGGTGCTTCAGCTCTGAGTGCGCTGTGACGTGCACCCGCAAAGCAACACTGACAGGAAGGAGAGTCGGTGCTCACAGCTAAATAAAATAAAATCAATGCAGCTACAGGCAGAAAGTTAGTTGTGTACTAAGTACAAAACAGCATTCTGTAGCAGCTATTATATTATTATACATACTGTATGCTATATGTACTTGGTATTGAAATGGGAAATGTTCAGGGTGTAATTAATAACTGGGAATTTCAAATTAAAGTTCTTTGACCTCAGCAGTTCCTATATATTTATATCACTATCTCTATAGTATAGGAGTTAAATCTGTTCAAGATTACACACCAGGTGCTATGGTGACTGAGTGAACCCAAACTTCACCATCATAAAGGAAGAGCGGTTCGATTTATACTCTCAAGTATTTTACACCAAATTCTAGTTGGTATCTATTTTTTATTTCTTTTAAATGTTCCTCTAAAGCAGGGGTCCCCAAACTTTTTCCTGTGAGGGCCACATAACTTTTCCCTTCTCTGATGGGGGGCCGGGTTCAGTTTGTAACAGAAAAAGTGTGACGATCGCAGGGGTGCCTAAACGTAAAGATTTATTGTTTTCCAGAAAGCCACACATAACCAAATAACCCTTTCCAGGTTCTTCACAGAAAAAAAAGTCAGGAAATAAATAACAACACTATTAATGAAATAAATAATAATGGTTCATGGGGCCGGGCCAAATGTGGGGGCGGGCCGTATCCGGCCCGCGGGCCTTAGTTTGGAGACCACTGCTCTAAAGGAATAAAATGTTCTACGTGCTTTTTGTTTGTGTTCACTGCCAGACCAGATTTACCTGTCCTCTGATTCACATCCTGTTCTGCATTTAAATCTCCCACCAGCAGGACTTTACTCTCTATTATCTCTCTCTCTGTCTCTCTCTCTCTCTCCCTCTGTCTCTCTCTCTCTCTCTCCCTCTCTCTCTCTCTGTCTCTCTCTCTCTCTCCCTCTGTCTCTCTCTCTCTCTCCCTCTCTCTCTCTCTGTCTCTCTCTCTCTCTCTCTGTCTGTCTCTATCTCTCTCTCCCTCTCTCTCTCTCTCTGTCT
>NW_019524761.1:325637-360066 GCF_002814215.2 Seriola lalandi dorsalis | reverse complement strand
ACTGGGAATTTCAAATTAAAGTTCTTTGACCTCAGCAGTTCCTATATATTTATATCACTATCTCTATAGTATATGAGGTAAATCTGTTCAAGATTACACACCAGGTGCTATGGTGACTGAGTGAACCCAAACTTCACCATCATAAAGGAAGAGCGGTTCGATTTATACTCTCAAGTATTTTACACCAAATTCTAGTTGGTATCTATTTTTTATTTCTTTTAAATGTTCCTCTAAAGGAATAAAATGTTCTACGTGCTTTTTGTTTGTGTTCACTGCCAGACCAGATTTACCTGTCCTCTGATTCACATCCTGTTCTGCATTTAAATCTCCCACCAGCAGGACTTTACTCTCTATTATCTCTCTCTCTGTCTCTCTCTCTCTCTCTCTGTCTGTCTCTATCTCTCTCTCCCTCTCTCTCTCTCTCTGTCTCTCTGTCTCTCTCTCTGTGTCTCTCTCTCTCTCTCTCTCTCTCTCTCTCTCTGTTTGATTTGGGGGAAGTGCTTAGAAAACCCCAAAGGCTTTAAAAACAACAGGGTTTTACTGTCTGTTGTTGTGGGTCACGGGACAGAGCGAGAGGCCAGAGGTAAGAGTTTAACTTTTATTAACCGTCAGCATTTATTTTGAAAAGTTGTATAATTATTTTTCTTCTGCATCAGATTAGTATGATTTAGTTTTAAATTACTCTTAGTTTCACATTAATTTTCAACGACGTCTGTGAGACGTGGTTGTGTCATGTTGGCTGTGGGGATGTTTTTCCAGACAGTTTGATTGAGATCAAAATTTCAATTTAAAAACTAAACTTAAAGTAATTTAAATTATGTGACAACATGTGATGAGACCCAGTTTGTCCAGACACAGTGTCTCTGTCCCTGCCTGTCTTTGTCTCGTCCTGCCTGTCGGCTGCTCACCCCACAATCAGCTTGTTTCTGCTGATTATCTCCGCATGTGATGAGGGAGACAAAGAGAGTGTGCTCTTTTAATCATTGCGGGATCAGACTTGAGTGACCATTTGGTTCAGGGCAGGAGAAACCGGCCAGGAAGCTGAATCTGCTGCTGCACACTGCGTCCAGAACATGATTGTGCTTTAACTCAGTTTTACCGACTTCTTCACCTTGTCAGTATTTCTTGTCACTATAACACCTGTCATCACGTGGCTCTCTCCCCAGACAGACTGAGTCCTGGCAGCCAGGGAGGGACAATGCGCTCGCTCTCTTCGCTGTGGCTGTACGCCGCCCTGCCAGGTGTGCTGTGGGCCGCGCACGTCACCCTGATGGTGGAGGGTGACAATAACGCCTCCAGGATCTGCAAACCCGCCCCCCCCTGGGAGATCAGGGGACAGGCACCTATGCGAAAGCTGCTGGGGAATGTGGTGGTGGTGGCGCTGCTGAAGGCCAGCTGACAGTTCTGTCTCACTCAGGCCTCCAAGTAAGAAAACACATTTAAGAAAAGTTTGTTTTTTAATTTAAATGTCAAAAATACAAAACAATAACCTTGTTGCTCACAGCTTCATACAGCTCTCCTCCAGGGGACCACAGACAAAAATCAAAGATTGTCATGAGTCTTTGTGTTTTATGTCTGTATCTGTTATTTAATATTAATTTCTTCCTGGTAAAATGCCTTTTATATGAAACTTCGAGCTGCTGCACATTCATTTAACACACAAATAAAGAATCTGATGATCTAACACAATCCAGAATAAACACATGTACAATGACCCTGTGTATGTTTAAAGGTTGTGTGTGGAAAAGCCTGTCAAGTGAGTCTGACCCATAAAGGCCTCAAGAAGGCCCACTCTCATATTTCACATTTTAACCATGTTTATTTTTAAAGATAGAAGGGAATACGTTTATCCAAAGACAATTCATCTGTGGACACACCTGTGAACCACACACACACAAAACACAGCTTCACTTCTTTTCTGTAAAAAGTTTTAAAAGTTAATTAATTAAAGTTTCAGAGAAGAGTTGAAGTGAGGTGAAGTCATTCCCAGCTTTTCTTTCTTCTCTCTCTCTCTCTCTCTGTCTCTCTCTCTCTCTCTCTCTCTCTCTCTCTCTCTCTCTCTCTCTCTCTCTGCAGAATTAAAGGCCTGCGTGACAGGCTGAACCGCAGCAACCTGACGGAGGTGTCCTTCATGATCGTGAACGAGCAGGAGGCGCACTCCAGGGCGATGTACTGGGAGCTGAAGAGAAGAGCGCCCCCTGGTGTTCCTGTGCACCAGCAGTCGCCCATTCAGGACGACGTGTGGGAGGCTCTGGATGGGGACAAAGACGACTTCCTGGTCTACGATAGGTAGGGTCAGTCACCTCTTCAGGAGGGGAAGATCAAGTTCAGATTCTTTGATATAAAACCAACCTCAGCTGTGTCTCAGCTCTTTGATAAAACCAAACATCAAATGCATAAAATATTCTTTTGCCACTTTTCAGGTTCTTATGTCATGATTTCTGACTTTGCTCCACATTAATAATACAAAGTTCCAACCTCCAACATCTGGATTATAAACTACAGCATCTCCTGTGAAGGATTTTTAAAAGCACAGCTATAAGATGCAAAAAAAGAAATGGAAGATAACAAATTATAACTATATCATCTGTTTAAAGCTCAGTGATTCACATCTACATTCAGACTCTCGCTCCTGTTCCTCCAGGTGTGGTCTCCTCACCTTCCACATAGTGCTGCCCTACAGCTTCCTGCATTACCCCTACGTGGAGGCTGCAATCAGAGCCACTTATCAGAAAAACATCTGCAACTGCTCTGTGAGTACACACACACACACACACACACACACACACACACACATGCAAATAGTTACAAACACGTGGTTGTGAGTAGGAGGAAATTCTCACTCAATAAATAAAATGTTGCCTTTTAATTAAAGCTGTACTAATTAATATTTTCATATTAATTATGGACCAAATGAATGTGTCTCTGATTGATTGATTTATTGAAATAAGCAGGTCATTTATCTTTCCCAGGCGAATTCTACTTTATCAAGTGACGCGAACAGCGTCATGAGGAATGACACGGAGGAGGCGGACATCAGACAAACAACTGCATTACCCACAATCCAGCTGGACACTGATGATGCAGAGGAGGGAGACAACGACCCGGGAACTCATCAGCACATCCATCATCATCATGATCAACATCATCATCATCATGATCAACATCATCATCATCACCAGCACAATCAGTCCCAGGAGCTGCAGGATCCAACCCAGAATAAAACTCTGAATCTTCATCCTCTGAATCATCATCACCACGATCCTCAGCATCATCACCACCGTCGTTAGGAAGTTAAATTATTATTAATTATAATCTATATTATAGTCAGTTACTTTCTTTTTTAATAGGAATGATTCAGGATAACCAGGTGAGCAGTTGAATCGGTTTTGAAGCGTGATCAGACTTGAGGTCTCTCCTCCAGGACTTCCGCACCCCGCCGCTCTGTGTGGACGGACCGGACAGTCCCGCCCCGCCGTCTCCACCTGATGAAGTCTGCGGCATAAAGCCTGGCTGCAGGAGGCTGCAGGTGGATGTGTGTGGAGAGGTGGGGCGGACCCACGGACACTGTCGGTCCACGCGGAGCCAGAGGACGGTGCGAGCTGCAGCGGAGACCTCGGGTCGGGTTCCTGTCTGAACTAGAACCTCCTCCTGGTTCAGGTTCCTTTAATCCTTTGTTTCCTGCTGGAGAACAGCTGGAGGAGGAGAACAAAGTGTCTGTACTGTGCTTTACTTTAGTGTAATAAGCTGTATTACAGGATTAACCCGCATTATTACTCAGTTTGACATGTTTTCTGTACCTGTGCTCCTGATGGAGCAGAAACTGTAGAGAAGCATTTAATCACTGAAAGCATCGATACTGTTCCTGTGAAGCCCAGAGCATCATGATGTTTCCTCTTTCCTTTATCATAAAATCCTCTTTGACACCAGAACTACAAGACTTCTTACATTTATTTTATTTCGTTTATTTATTTATTTATTTATTTTTAACTTTATCATGAAATGTGAAATTCCTATAGTTACACTCATGCTCACCGGAAACTGAGTCAGACGGGATTTAGCTGGAAAGTACTTGAGTTGCTGCAGAAGTGTAAAGGGAACAACACTGCCATATGTCAAGCCAAAGACACACACACACACACACACACACACACACACACACACACACACACACACACACACACAGAGAGAGAGAGAACAGGTGGCTTCTTACCTCAGTGCTGCTTGACACGTGGTGGAGATGCGCTTTGAGGTCGGACGGTCTGAGGAGCAGAAACATCAGAACCATCACAATGAAGGTAAGGTCACTTTCTCAGAGCTCTCGCGCCCATCTGTCTTTATTAAAATGACGTGTACATGTTTCAGTTTGACACGTTAATCTATTTCCTGCTGCTGATTGAATCAACATATCACACAGGTAACGGATTAACAGCTGATCAGTATTAACACTGGTTGTCATCATGTTCCATGAGTCACAGAAGCAGCTGTTCACTGCGGACTCTCACAACATACTGACGTTTCCCCACATATTCTTGTCTGTTCCTGTTGTTTTCTTCTACATTTCCATCCAGCAGCGCTCGACATGTGAAACCTCAGCAGGCTGCTCGCAGCTCTGTCGGGGATTTCAGTCTGTAAATCCTCATGAAGAGGCTCCGGGAGGCTGAAGTGCTTATCTCCGTCCGCACGGCCTCTCACCTCCACCGGTGCCCTGATGAAGCTTTTACTGACGTTCAACAAAACGCTCGGATAGAAAAATATCTTTAGATTCTTTACTTCTTTCAAGTGGGCTTCATCTTTTCATTCAATTCTTAAAAGAGACAAAATAACATGAAATAATAAAACATGTTCCCGCTGGGAGAAGGTTGGGTGTTAGAGTTGAGGATAGAAACAGCAGAGGAAGAAAAGAGGAAGGTGTGATCACGTGTGTTTATCATATTTTTAAAAAATCAGACTGTGATTTGTGGTGTATTGATCTGCTATGAGATGTTTAGGAAGTTGGAATAATCCTTCTGCAGTCCTTTCCCCACCCTTATTAAAAAAAGGCCTACTAAATTTTGTATCTCTACATTTATTATTTCGTAATTTGACTGTTCAAATGATAAATTAATTCATTAATTAGTCACATCTCCCTAAATGCTCTGTCAAAGCTTCTTCCACACTTCCAGGATTTAATAAACCTTCTGCTAATTAATGTATGTGTCAAAAATGTTCAAATTCAAACATGTTTAGTTTAATTATATACAAATTAAATTCAAAACCGATCAAGTGTAATTGAAGTGAAACTTTAGGATGTAAATTTCTCCTCAGATATTAGAGCCTCACATTTACCGACCAAACCTCAGGGGGCGTTCAAGTGTCCGCAAAAAGATCCGGTAAACATCAAACTTTTAGATGAGGGGGAGAAGAACTGAGCTTCCGTCCACAAACACTAGATGGCAGCACTGTCATAATTCAATCACTGCTGGAGATTCATCACCCTGGCGTCCACATTAGGTAGCCACTCATCAAGAGGATTATTAGTTATTATCCATTATCAAGAGATACGTTTGGATTAGTGAACATAATCCTTGAATTATAATCCTCACATCGTCTCTGGGTGGCTTAATCAAATTTGTAGTGAGGTCTTCTTCTTTATGTAAGACAGAGGGCTGCAGTTTACGAACATTTAAATTACACTTTTCTCTGCTTTTTACAAAGTGTAATAATTTAATCACTTCTTCAAAATGACTTTTTTTTGGTTGCACGTCCGGCCTCTGCTGACGTTTGTTTCAACACACGGCGATAACGACTTTATTCACACAGAACAACAGAAATAACAAGCAGATGCTGCTGATATGTAAATCAATCTTATTCATTGATACAAGTTTGAGCAAGCAAATAGAAATAGAAATAAAAATACAATTTTGTGTTTAAATTTCCACTTGTATTGATCATTAAAGACTGTTCTTATCGGCCATGTTTTTCAGTTGCACTTCTCCCACATTTTAGTTTTGAACACAGCGTTGGATTCAGTTCTGCGTTCACAAGGTGATGACAGAGTTTCTCCTGCTCGTGTGTTTTTGCAGGTTCTCACCCTGTGGCAGAAAGTCCAGTTATTCTACCAAGAGATCCTGGAAAATGGAGGCAAGTCTTTATTTTCACCTTATCGTTGTAATTACTCCAGTGATATATATCGTGGGGTAGTTATGTCAGACATGCCTCTGCCTCTTTATCTGTCTACAGACAAGAGAACAGACAAGTGGCTGCTGGTCCACTCTCCTGGTCCAATCAGCTGCATCTTCCTGTGCTACCTGATGGTTATATGGGCCGGGCCGAAGCTGATGGCGGAGAGGCAGCCGGTCAACCTCAAACCTGTCCTCATCGTTTACAACTTCGCCATGGTCTGCCTGTCTGCCTACATGTTCTACGAGGTACTGCAGGATGATGTAGAGCCACTGTTTCCTAATGTGGAGCTCTTCTTCTTTTAGCGCCTTTCAGCTAATTGTTTTGATTTCAAAACCTGTAACTTCTCCGTTTGGGTTCACTCTCAATGCTTGCATGGTTTTTGTCCACAGCAGCGGACAGCTGGCTGCAGTGAAAACACTCCACAAACCCTCAAAACAGAATTAATTTGCTTTCATCCACTTATGGATTTATGGAGACCAGATACATGACTTCAAATGAATGTTAATGCTGGGTGTGTAAACAAGGAGCTGTTGGCTAATAACATCTAGCAAGCAGGCAAAGTTTATTTATAGGCCTATAGCACTTTTCATAGAAACTAGCTTCACAATCAAATGAATCAAATCAAATCAAAATACATCAAATAAAAGCAAAGGATAAAATATACAAGATGAAAAACTGATGTAGGACAGCTGCAAGTCCAGTCAGCGTTATTTCTGGAGCACATTTAAACACAGCTCGAGTCGACCAAAGTGCTGGACAAACCACATTAAAATGAATAAAAGTAAATCAAATGTGTAAAATAAGTAAAAACACAAGGGAAACATAACGGAGACTAGAAACAACAAGGAGCATTCACACAGTCGTGGACATGACAACACATCAACACACATTTACAAGGTGATAGGACGTTGGTTTTATGGCCACAGCTTGTTTCTGCTGCCCCCAGTGGACAAAATAACACGTCTCTTTTGTAGGTTTAACAGCTGTGAGGTCAGACTGATGTAAATCTCAGGGGATCCTACAGTTTCTATGTGTCCTGGCCACTAGTGCCGTCCGTCAGCGCGACAGGAAGTGACTTCACTCATGTCAGAATGGGATGAAAGGTCCCAGTGCTGATTGAGAGAATGAAAGCAGCCTTTGTCTTTCCAGTTCACAGCCTCTTCCTGGTCGGCCGGTTACAGTCTGCTGTGCCAGCCAGTCGACTACAGTGACAGCCCACCGGCCATGAGGGTAATCTTTTTTTACTACATCTCACTTTATGAGACAGATATAAGATTAGATAAAGATAAAGCTCAAAGTTCCCACCTTCAATGTTCATGTACGGCCTAAATTTTAAGTTTGAATGTATTATTAGTATCTTCTTCTCTCTGCAACGTGACATGAACCTGAATGCATTCTGAATAATGGATCATGAGAAAAAGGCCAATAACGTATTCATTCATCCCGTGGGACAGATGGCCCGAGTGTGCTGGTGGTTCTACTTCTCCAAGGTGATCGAGCTCAGTGACACTGTGAGTGCAACACAAGGGAAACCTGAAAAGCTTCTTATTCAAAATGATCAAAACTTATCTACAATAGTTTGTACAAACACAACATCTTACTGTGCGTCTGCCTCTGTGTGTTTGTGTGGCTCAGATATTCTTCATCCTGAGGAAGAAGAACGGTCAGCTGACCTTCCTGCACGTCTACCATCACGCCACCATGATCTTCAACTGGTGGGCCGGGGTTAAATATGTGGCTGGCGGCCAGTGTGAGTACAACCTCACAAAACGTCTCGAAAATAGAACAAATTGTGCAGATTTTGGTCTATTTATCCAACTATCTGTCCATAGCTTTTCTGATCGGCCTGATCAACTCCCTGGTGCATGTAGTGATGTATTTATACTACGGCCTGGCAGCGCTGGGACCCGGCGTGACCAGATACCTCTGGTGGAAACGCTACCTCACCTCCCTGCAGCTGGTCAGTATCCGCCTCTGTGTGTGTGTGTGTGTGTGTGTGTGTGTGTGTGTGTTCATTTCAACGTTCACTTATCTCATCTTATCACTTTTCACATTCTGATCATTTTGTCCATAAATGCACCACTTTACTATGTTAATGCGGCAAAATGCATCTCAGGTCGCCTGGCTGGGTGATTCTGGTGGTTGTCTCTGTTTATGTTTTAGCATAATTCAGTCGGATCATTTTGGAGGCTTGTGAAGCAAAGAGACTCATCTGCAGCATAAAGACAGCCAACCTCCCCACTCTGTTTAAGCATATTTGAATAAAATATATCACTTTCATCAACATGTACAGTTGAAGTCAGACAGATTGTGTGGCTTTTAATTCACTATATAGTTTAGATAGTTTAAAGGCAATGCCACCAAATTCAAACAAGGTGTATGTGAACCTCTGACACACTGGGAATGTGATGAAAGAAATAAAAGCTGAAATAAATAATTCTCTGTTATTCTGCAGTGATCCTAAAACCTATCTAAGACGGGTAATTGCTTAATTAGTTTATTAAATGTTAAAAGTGTTAAATGTATCTGGTTAGTTAGTTGTATGTAAACTTTCTGACTTCAACTGTATGTGAGATTATAGTCACCAGATTCTTTTTGTCTATTAACAAATCTTTCCCTCTAATGAGTGTTTGGGTTTAAGAACCATATCTGAGATTAGGAGTGTTCAGTTTTGACCGGCTTGGCTCGGCATTGTTCTGGTTGGCTGTCGCCACAGCTAGACAGATTAGCAGCACTGATGCGCCTCCGCTACAGTAACTACTGCACCATCTGTTTTCTTTTTGTAGAGCTGATAAAGAGACAATGCATCTTCTGGTGGTTTTTTTTCTTTCTTCCTTCTATATAGCTGCAGCATATATAGGTCAGTACGGTGTCTGACTACCATTATGTAACAATAATTGTACTGACCTTAGTGATGACCCCCAAGCCTTCGTCACACTTGGCTTCACAATTTAGTGAACTGAAGCTAAAATAGCTGAGCTGATTGGGGAGATTAGAGATCGTGTTTCTGTGTGCGTACATATATATATATATATATATATATATATATAAGTATATTTGTGTGGTGAGGTTGGGGTTCAGCCGGTTCTTTAGTTCTTTAGAGAGGTAATTATTGTATACATTGAAAGAGGAGGTGTGTGGTGTGGAGTGGGATGTGTAATTAGATGCACAATATCCATTATGTTCATTATACTCACAGTTTCCACTCTGAGGCTGTGATG
Source organism: Seriola lalandi dorsalis (assembly GCF_002814215.2). Taxonomy (NCBI): domain Eukaryota; kingdom Metazoa; phylum Chordata; class Actinopteri; order Carangiformes; family Carangidae; genus Seriola; species Seriola lalandi. The sequence continues at coordinate 350,680 of NW_019524761.1, read as the reverse complement.
CCTCCTTTTTCAGCTAAGACTGCCGATCGTGTCTGTGTCTGACTGCTCACGCTAACTACCCGGTTCTTCTTCTCTTCTTTTGATGAAGGAAATAAACACTGTTTGCTCCATAAAGCTGTAGCAACACACTGGTAAACTCTATCATCAACTTTATTTATATAAACAATATGTATTATTTACAGTAAAACAAGAGCTGCCACACTGAATGCTACAACCCTGCAAGATTAGAGCCAAGCAGCTGCTAGCAAGCTAATCTAGCTAGCATGTTTGCTGCCAGCCAACCACCACTGTCTCATTCTCAAATAAAAATGTTAAAGTGGTTACTGTGAAATTATTATTATTATTAAAATGAGCTGTACTGTTTTCAGCATTAGTTAAGTAGCCAGCTGAAGCCTCCAGTCTGTCACGTCCTAAAACCCAGATATTAATTAGCATTTTAGCGCTTCCGGTTCCCTCGTCCCAAAGTCTACGGGTTTTTGGTTAGATGCCTGAAAATAAGGTGTGTGGTCAACACAAGCTCAAGACATTTTCACATTTTATTCTGCAACATGAAACACGTCAGTTAATACCTCAGTTGTGGAAAAAGAGACTGGTTAAGTGGCTAAATGAGACGTTGTCCAAACACCAAACACGAAAACCGATCCATCTTTACAGGCTCATTGTGTTAATAGTGATGATTTATCAAACTATGTCTAACTTTGTAAGAGGAAAAGATTTTGTAGAAGAGGTAAGATTCAAATAAAACCACAAGTTGGAAGTTTAGTGGTGGTGTTTATATTCTAGCTAAGATTAGCATTTTACTTACTGGTGGTTGTATTTGTGCTTCAGAAATCATAAAAGTGGTGATGGTGGTTCATTTGTGAAGATTTTCCTGCTGAACAAAACGTGGAAGTGTCATAAACTTTTGCTTATTTTCTGCAATAATCAAAACACCAATGAAAAAATCCCATTGTCTATTTGTCGAGGGAACCAGGCTGATGCTAATTAGGTTGTAGTGCTTCCTCTCCTTTTTCTTTCAGTCAAATTTGCTTTATTGATCAGTGTAATTGTAATTATATAAATCATAATTCAGAATAAGAGCAGATTCATGTGTCACGTTGAGGTCACTTGTTTTGTATTTCTTCAGTGTCTTTCTCAGTTTCTGATCACGCAGAGTGCTCAGACAATCTGCCGCTAGCTATTGTCTCTCTCTCTCTCTCTATTATTTATGTCCATCTGTCTCTCGCCCTCCCAGCTCCAGTTTTTCATAGTAACCATCCACACCACCTACAACCTGTTCGCCGACTGCGACTTCCCCGACTCCATGAACGTGGTCGTGTTGGCCTATTCTCTCAGCCTCATCGCTCTCTTCAGTAACTTCTACTACCACAGCTACCTCGCCAAGAAGACCAAGAAGACGTGAGGAGAAGAAGAAAAGACGTCAGGTGTTTATGATCCGCTCCGTGGACAGAAAAGAGCTGAGATGAAAGGATCTGAAAACAGGGAAAATGAGTGATGACAGAGGGAATAAAAAAAAAAAAGCAATTTATACTTCTCTGTTATGTTAATTACTTCATGTTAATTATGTTATGTTAATTACTGCATTTGTCATATGTGCAAATACATTAACATGTGTATGAAAAGCTACACAAACTGAGAAATGGAGCATATTTATGATTTTTTAAGGGTAAAACCAAACGTGTGTTTTGACATATTTGTGCCGTTAACACACACATGTACACACACACACACACACACACACACGCACACACACACACACAGATGTTTATTATACTCATGAGCGTCTTCCATTAGTTCTTTCTTTTCTTTCATCCAGTACAAGAGCTCAAGCACAGTCAACACACATTAACCCTTGTTTCATCACTCCCCTCCCCCAGCTGCTAATAGATGAGACTTTCTAATCACTATTGGAGTCGCTTTATTCTCCTCTTACATCCATTGGCTGGTGGTCACAGCCAATCAACTGTTGGCTGCCATTAGCTCTGTATCCTGCTCTCTCCATCTATTCCTCCCCCCTTTTTTTTTTTTTTCTATATCAGGGTCTCCCTCCCCATGCAGTTTAATCCCTCTTACCAACAGGGAGGCCCCAGCCCACCACGCAAATAACCCCCTGCCCCATCTGTCATGATGTGGAGATATAATCGCCTGTGTCTCAGCCGCTCCCCCTTGTGGACATGAATGAAAGAGCTGTTGCAGGAGTGACTAAGTGCAACACATCTTTGGCCCTTACATTACATTTCCCCCTGGCCGTCATCACTTATTCCCCCATTCTGTGGCCTATCCATGTTTCCCCTTTTATCTCCAGCAGCATATTGCTTGTGAATAGCCTCTGTTCCAAGCTCAACAGGGGGGCAGACAAAATAACAGAACATCACATGAAAAAGCACTTTGAAGTGACTAAATCAAAGTTCCAGAGGCAAACCACTCGGGCGAGTCATTTTAATACCAATCAGCACAATGTGGCAACTTGGCAAAGTTCACAGGATCAGCCCTTTACATGTGAGTTTTCAAAGCAACATGGAACAACTTAGAAAGAATTAATATTTGCGAGAAAGGAGGTTTTAACATGGAAAATGTGATCACTTGTTAAAATAAAGTGAACAGTGTAGAATGTAGAGATTTTAACAGTGCATTCAGAATGGTTTAGGTAATATTTGGACCCAGATGGAGACACAAGACTTAGTACAAGGTATTTATTGGGAAAATAGTTGAAGGGGATTGAAGGGTGGTGAAGGGCGAGGGTGGAGGAAGGCCGGTTGTTTGAGAAGGAGGTGAGATGGCGTCCGGCTGAAGAAGTCTGAGGATTCTGGTCTGGCGAGAGGGATCACTGAGGCACAGGAGAAAACCGGGTTAGCAAGAAGCACGAGGGGGAAAAAAACTCAAGTAAATACTAGGAGGCGCTACCACGGAAGCAGGCTGCACAATGTGGCGAGGACTGAGGGGTGAGCCGGGGTACCTGAGCAGTAGGAGATGAGTAGATTGCCGTCAGGTATGTAGGAATACAGCAGGGAGGGAAACACAAGGGAGGGGAGAAAAAAAACGAACACACAGCCAGAGCCGTGTAAAATTAATGTTACACTTGTGTTTTTCCCGTCATGACAATTCAAAATGTCTACCATGACAGAAACACTCTATTGTGCGCTTTAGATAGGTATTTATACTGCAACGGGCCTGCAATTAAAGACCGATTTAGACTGAAGTGACACACAAAGATGCACAGAACATAGACCAGTGGATGAAATATCGTGGTCTGATGAAATGTTTTCACCCCTTCAGGTTTGGAGCTTCTTTGGAAAAACTATATGAAATATATGTTCTAGAAAAATGTGGTAGATTTGGAGTTTGGAGGCCCATGCCCCCCCCCCCGAAGAAGTTCAGCAGCATGAAGTAAAACGTCTTCTGTTTTCCAATCAACACACAGAAACATCACTATAGAGATATTTATGAACCTTCAAAGAATGTGAGGCTTTTCCTCACATTTCAAGACAGCGAGACCAGAAGGATTGTGTTATATCACACAACAGCACTGTGGCCAATGAAACACATGCTATATATATATATATATACTATTCTACTGTTTATCTTGATGAAACATGAAGTTTATGAGTTGTAAACTTTATGAACTGTAATATTGTAGTTAATGTGAGGCGCTGTGCTGTGGTTTGGCCCCTGAACAGTCTTCAAACTCATGGATTTTCTTATTCATTTGGACTTTATGGATCATATTTAACCATCTCACTGGTACTGAAACAACCTCAACAATCTCTTGCCTTGTGTTGTGTTTATTATTGTTCTGTTTGTTGTTTTTTTGGATGTCAGATCAGATTTACAGTCAAAAACATCTAGTTACTTGCATATGACGTCATACCCAAGTGTTTATATCACAATTTTCAGAACAATCTCGGTTCTTTCTATAATGAGGCCCCTTTTTGTCATAGAGCAAAGGGCTAATTTGACCCAAATGCTGAAAACTTGAAGCCTAGTTTCTGAAATTCTTTTTCTTTTTTCTGTTGTGGATGAATTGTTTTGGTGCTTGAAATGGGTTTAGCATAGTCTGTAGGGTCATAAAAATAATGCAATATATGAATAAAATACTAGATAAATGGATAATAAATGCCTAAAATGAAATTTTTTAATATCTCTGAGTCGTACCGCTGTTTCTTCACTCTACTTTAACCAAATTTTAAAGGCTGTGAGTCACGTATGATCTTGCAAGAAAATGAAACGGAAAGTGGAGAGTCTACAGATTCTAGCAACAATCGAATCATATTTCTACGCTGTATTATCGAGATCTATCAAGATATTAATAGAAATATCCGTCGACCTCCATTTATTTAACAGGTTTTCAGCTAAATGAAATGGTTGAGTTGTTGTTGCAGTTCCGCTAAGAGTCCAGAGGGGGCGCGTAGCGGCTGTAGGAAGAGCGAGCAGTCAGTTCGGAGGGAGGAGGGGTGAGAGCGGAGTCCAGCGCGTGTGCTAGCTAGTAGCCTGTATGCTACCTGGTAGCCTGTATGCTAGCTAGTAGCCTGTATGCTAGCTGGTAGCCTGTATGCTAGCTAGCATGTAAAGAGTTCAGCAAAAGTTGTTTATACCTGTTGAAAGTTACTGTGGAAGTTATTCGGAAGAACTTTACCTTATCCTGGGATACTGTCGGTCACCAGATGATTGAGGCGGACTTCTATTAGGTGTGTTATTTTTATGAAGGTGAGTATTTTTCTTTTCGGTGCTAGCTTAAACGATGCTAACTCACGCTCATTTCGTGAATGTAAATAGAAAAAAAAAACAACAATTGGAGAAACGTGTTGTGTGTGACCGAAACAGAAGCACTATAAAAATAAATAAATAAATATTGTGATGTGTGAATAATTTTTTTTTAGAAGATGAGATGTGAAATATTGCAAGAAGAAACTATCACCTGGTGAAATTAAATCTATTTTCTAGTGTAGGCATGTGTGATGTTCTGTTTCATGAACATTTGAGCAAGCAGTAAAAGATCATAAGATAACAGTAAGATATTGCCAATTATCTACATACTGAAATGACTGAGGAATAACTTAAGGTAAATTATATACAGGTGGATTTCCAGTGTGCAGGAGGTACATCAATGACCACAGCTGCCATGTGTTCAGGAGTCCAGCCAACAGCTGCTGGACTTGGACCTGGACTTGGACTTGGTGGATTCTTCACTTGGATCACAGGTAAGATTAGACACTGTGCTATTTATGTCAATGAAGGCAGGCTAAATAACAGAAACACCTGTATTGTCAACTGTAAAAAACATTTTTTATTATAACCCGAACATCATAACCTTCATGAAGATTTCATGAATCAAGACTTCAGAATCAGTTTTAGCTAGGTGTGCCTAATAAATTGCCAATTGAGTGTGTATTAGTAATAATCAGTTGTATGCACAGGCTGCCAAGAGCCCGACTGGGATTAATTGTTTGATTTCGGTGCTGTTCTCAATTGAGAACCGATCCACCTGGCAATCTAAAGACTTCATAGCAGTGAAAAACTGAGTGATTCTTTGCTGCAAACACACACTTTTCTGCTCCGTTTATTCCAGGGGTTACTATCACACATGAGCTACTAGCCAAACCTTAATCCCACAACCCCTGAAAATAATCTTGTGACCCCCCTTGGTGGATCCTGACCTCAGGTTGAGAACCATTAGTTTACAATACTCAGCAGTGTTTGTATGGTGGTGGTCCCAGTGTTCATACTTCATGCACATGTGATATTCACTCCTGCAGACTGTAACAGTGAGAGGGGGAAGGAGGAAAAAGACCACAAGCAAGAAAACCAGGATTTCAACAACACAGAGTTTAAAATATAATTTTTTTTAAAATGACTTGGTTCAACACATTTGTTGGCCTCAAGGATACACACAGTGCTCTTTGGTGAGAATCACTGAATGTTACAGGAAACCTCTGCAGGGTAACTTTAATATATGTTTGATTGAATTTATTACTACACATTTTTCTGCTCGCTTTATTTCTTAAAAGAAAAGCTCTTTTGAAGGCTGTGTGATGTGTGACACTTGGCTGACATCAGACAGTCAGCATTTTGCAGATTGTGTGTGTGTGTGTGTGTGTGTGTGTGTGTGTGTGTGTGTGAATGAATGTATGTGTGTAAAGCAGCGCCGTACGTCCAGCAATAAAATAACACAGGACGCAGTTGTGTAGCATTAATAGCCATATTTTGCCGCTGGCAAGTATTTAATCTGCTCTGCATCTCATCACAAGTGTGTTGAAAACACACACACATACACACATACACACACGCAGCTTGATTGCCAGAAGCCCATTTAAAGAGTGATGTCCCTCAGCCTTGCTGCAGGCACAGCTCCAGGTTGATTACTGCTGAGTGCCGTGCAGCTCAGGCATGACTGACTTTCTGGCGCACGGTCACTTTGATCAGCTTTCACTTTTGCAACCAGGTGATGGTTTTCATCGTCATCGTCGTTTAGCGTGTGGCAGATGATGCCAGGCTAGTTACGGGTGTCACTTAAAGCATTAACGCTTTTCACATGGATGTAACTTGACTGAATAACTTGTGATCGGCATGTTCATTAAAATACTTTGAATGTCACAGTTGACACAGATGTGAATAGACTGAGCAACCGCTGTGCTGTGAATGTGCTTAAATCCGTTTCCCGAATCTTGTTTGTGAATGACTTTGTGCCGGTCTCCTTGGTAACGGTGTTAGACAGTGTTTGGGCTGCGGTCAGCTAGAGGCAGGCTGTAATTAATAATCAGGTTAGAGGGAGAGGATATTGAAGCGCTCTCGAAGCCGCTGCTGCTGCTAACTTCCTAGCTAGTGAGAGGGAAAGAGATGCACACTTGCATGCAAGGACACACACACACACACACGCACGCACACACACACACACACACACACACACATATAGATATGACTGTTGATAGTGAGAGAGGTTTGGGAATCAGCGGCTGATAAGTGTGCTTGAAGGTGAGCCACTGGGTTGTTTCATACAATGAGGGTTAACAAGAGGCTGCGGCAATCTCAGCATGATGGGAACACACTCGACCACAGACAAGCTAGTGTTAATCAGCCAACCAACCAGCTAGTAGCCTCCTGTCAAGTGTATGTGTGTGTCTGCGTGTGTGTAATTAACAAGCTCGAAGCTCTAAGTAGTTGTCAACACAGGAGAGAAAAGACGAGAGGTTATTTTTTTCCATCTTTCTACGTTTACGTCTGTTAAAAAGCATCTGTCGGTCACATTGTCATCACTCGTTCCTGTGTGTGTGCTCGCGCGTGTCCCTGTGTGTCTTTGTTTTCAACAAGAAAAACCCCATCTGTCGGCAGCACCGTCCCCATTTATGGACAATGGGATGAACCCAACACCACCTGTATCAGTGTTATCAAAGTTATATGGGGGATGTGCCATTTATCTTGACAGGCTTGATTTATGGCTCGTATTGTTTGCTGTGGCTCAGACAATCTTGGATATTTATTTCAGGGAGGCGCCGGCCCACAGGGTATTGTTTGATTCAATTCATTTTTGCATGAACCTGATTGTGTAAATGTGTCCTGGTAGCTCAGATTGATTCCTGGTGGCGCTGTCACTTCTTATTCAAAATTGAAGCTGTTTTTGAACATGGGAAAAAATATAACTTGTGTTCATTGTAACGATCTGTCAGACCAGAGGGCAACGGGCCGTGCACCAATTGTCTTCCCCTATCAGTCAAACGCCGTTGACGCTCTGTTTGGTAATTCAAAATGGAGAAAAAGCTGGAGACCAGTGCTAAACACATGGTTACGACATGACTGAGAAGTTGTGTGAGGATGCATTTTGGATTTTACATCATCATTATCGAAAAAAGTTAAGGCGGCAGTGAAGCTGTTTGCTGCATTACAGTAATCTTTGCATGTCACTCAAGTGAAGCTTTAGAGGTATGAATGAAAATATCATCTTTGTCATTTGTACAATGTAGTTTAAGATAAGTTCTGTGGGTTCAATTCTAATAATTTAAATTTAAAGTTACACGTTCATTCAAATTTGTTTGAACTTAATTTTAAGTAAAAGTGACTGCCCTTGTTTCTGTTGGTACTGAATTAATATTATTATTATCATAACATATAAAGCTAATTTTTATTTCCTGTATTGTGATTGCCTGTGTTACTGCGTCTCCTTCGGGAACAAATAAAGTGTGAAGAATTTGAATACACATAAAATGAATTAAATCAAAATCTAACAGAAAAATCATAAGTAAGCCTTTTAGTAACTGGTTATATTAAAGTGATTGGGTAATTTGACGTGGGGCTGTGTGAGGTAGTAATCTATAGTCAGTGTATTACGGCGGAGAAGTCGAGCGATGTCCTGCTGTGGACGGAGACATCCGCAAGAACATGTTTTTGCCTCTTTAAAAATTGCACACAGAAAAAAAGTAAACATCAGTTTAAGTTTTGCTTTATTTTGAATATTTTCACTTTGCTTTATCTTGCCGTCAAACAGCCCTTTCTTTTGGAACTACATTTTTTTTTCAATCATTCAGTCGTCTCAAACAGCTGATCTGTGGAGTAATACAGCGCGCACCATAGTTTTACTTCTACATAATAATACGGTAGTTCAACGGCTTGTGGTTGCAAAAGCTCTGAACCAAAATATGAGATTTCATTAATCCACAATGAAACATTTTGCAAAGACACAGATACCTTGAATAAAAAGCACCTGATGTTTCTTCATTACTGCTGCTTCCTTTGTCTTCGTATCTCCAGCAAATACAGCAGGTCAAATAACAGACTTCAAAATGAAAATGACTATCTTTGGCACCACAAACCCAACAATTCAAGACACTTGAAAGCTTTCAACCAATCACTAAACCAACACTGTGATCCTATTCTCTAATCACCTCTATTCACATTCACAACTATGAAGTGCACAGTTTTCTCCTATTTCATTGTCTAGATTTTAAGTGGTTATTTAAGGTCACAGGAGGTGGGTGTCAAACACAATCCGCCACACATGAGCAAAATTAGCCTTGAACTTTTCACTAACTCAATTTCACAAGGGTCTGTGCTGAGGTAGAACAAAGTGGTTTATCTTGCCTGTAAAGCCTCTAAACTTATACTGAATTTAATTTAGATTGATCCGTCCAATCAAAATTGCGCTGATAAAAAACTGAATGATGTATCCAACTGCATTATGATCAGCTACAGAGCAGAAAAGACAAGATCGACCTTTGAGATACGCTTTACTCTATTTGCATGTTCACAGTAACAAGTTTTTAATTTTAGATTTAGAGTTTTGCACCAAAAAAATAGATAAAGATAATATAAAGAATGAGGTGGAAAAGCTTGTTTCCATCAGGAGCAAGTCTGTCCACAGTACAGTGACCTTTTCACACCTTCATGCAGGCCATATATCTCTGACCTGAGATATATGTCGGTTAGCGCAGTTAGCATCTTTTTATTTGTTTATATTGTTTGTTAGCTTGTAGCTAGCAGTGGCTGAAAGTGTTAGTGGTTGTTAACAGTGTTAATAACTTTTAAACTAGAAGGTTATTGGAGTTAGATAAGAAATACATTTTATTGCAAAGTGTTAATGACAATATGTGATTAGCCCAGCTTAGCACAAAGAGGGGAAACGGGGGACACAGCTAGCCTAGCCTCGCCCAATCAGAAACTCTCACCAGCAACTTCACAGTTCCCGTATTAAGACACTGCATCTTCTGTATTTCTACAGATGTAGAAACTGTAACATTAAGACATTGGGGGGGGCTACAGACAGCTACCGCTAGCTAAGCTAACACCTTTGAGCTAATGTCATAAGGAGCCAAAGTCACACCTGCGCTCCTAGCTAGCCTCCCTTCCGTTAGCTTGTGGGTTTTCTCATGAGCTGTTTCCTTGATATTTCTGAAGCTGTAACGTTGAGTTTTCTTTTTTATAATTTCTGTCTGAGTTGGTGGGACTTCAGATATACTTGCTAACCAACAACAGTTGGTCACAGTGACTGTATACAGAAACTCAGGGTGCTGTTTTGACTTTTGTTCACCTTGTCACTCTGAACAGAAACCAGGTGCTGCCTCCAGTTATTGTTCTGAAGGCACCGAGATGATTTTTCACACAAGAAATATTAAGCCAATTGAGGTGGAAAGCACATACAGCACATTGAACTAATGTTTCTACTTTGCAGTAATTGTTCTGTGGCTGTTGAAAATATAATGTCAAGCCCAGCCGGTAATTAAAGGCTAAACTAAAACACTGATGTCTTCCATTCACCGGCTTGCTCTCTGTTAAAAATGCACCTATATTACAAAGCTCTTTGTGCTTTGCTCAGCCCAGTTTACACCTTCACTTCTTTACATTATTTAAAGCACCAACGTATTTCTCTCTCCTTTATTTTCCTTTACTTCTGTCTTTGCTCCTCTTGCCTTTCATCGATTCTCCTGGTCTCTTCTCCTCTTCTTTCATGCCTCATCTTTCTTCTCTCCCATACAATAAATCTCTGTATTTGTCCCATCTGTTCTTTCCTCGTCTCTCCCCTCAACTCTTCACTCCTTGTCTGGCTTCACACTTCTCGCCCTCCTCTTTCTCCCTTGTCTCCCTCTCGCCATCCTTCCCTCTCATCTCTTCCCACACCTTCCTCTCTCCTCCTCCTCCTCCCCCTCCCCTCCTGCAGCCGCCCCTCCTCTCACCACCTCGATTCACCCTCTGATGATTGCCGAGCACATTTCATTTGACATGAAGACAAAGGGCTGAGTACACATGTGGTTTCTGTGCAAGTCCTGTGTAATATGAAATATTAATGCAGGCATAATTTGACTCCCTGGATGAGGGGCGGAGGTGGGGGTAGTGGGGGCTTCATAATCACCAGTGACTGCCGCTTCCTTCCCCAAAGGATGGTAAGGCTGTCAGGATGGATTGAGAAACGGTAAAGATAACAACAACAGAATGTTTACTGTTGGCGGCGACCGTGGCCTATTTCTGTCTCACTGTTTAATGGTGCGATTGGCTCGTTGCCCGAGTCCCTGACAGGCTTTTCAGAATGAAAGGTGCTAGGTGCAGCGATTTCAACCGTCAATAGTCATGGTCAAATTAGATGTGATAGACTGGTATAATTACCATAAACAATTGGTTGCCTCTCCAGCACAACAGCAGTATTGCTATAGTCCTATATTTCATATTTGCCACAAACCACTTGACTTCAAAGAAGATGTTTCTAATTGCTCCCTGTTCTCCTCCCTTTGCTCCGTCTGTTTCATCTTTTTCTTTTTCTCTTATGATTATGATTCACTCAAACCGTACCGTGTACTTTTGTGAGAAACCATGAAAACTTTAGCACTGTGTTTTTATGTTCCTCTATAAATCAATCTCTATTTTTGTGCTGTAGATTGTATTAAAGTTAATCAAAAATCTGACCTATTGGTGAAGCACAGTGCGGCTCACCTTTTTATTGTTTTCATTTGACAAAGTCTGCAAGGTCCTTGAAAACGAAACACTAGCAGTGGAGGAAGTTTATATTTGATACTGTAAGGCACCCAACTATATTATATTTAAATTAAGTATTTTGATTTAATCTCATACATGTGCACCGCAGCGTTTCAGAAGGAAGTATTATTATTATTTTTGCTTCATTAGATTTGACAGATGTATTACTAGTTACTTTGCAGACACAAATTTTACACTATGTACAGTAATTTGAATTAGCTTCACCTTGACCAGGTACAGCATTAAATCACATTCGTGCATCTTTAATCACAGTTAAATAAGTTCATATACAGGCAACTGTATAATGATACAGACTTAACATTAGCTAACAGCATTATATTTACACTTCTAGCAGACACGGAGCGACATAAAGATTCATCCGGAGTCATGTATTTGATGACCTGATGAATCTAGGACTAACAGTCCCTCTCCTGTGAGACTGCAGCTCTTTAGACGCTAAATTCTCAACTACTAGGTTCAACAGCTAGTTGATAACTTTGCCCTACGATCATCTGGAGCTGGACAGGCAGCATGAAGTGGTTTTATCTTGCTGCTGCTGCTGCTGCTGCTGCTGCTGGAGTCAGGTGGATGAGAGTGGTGACACTGAAACAGTAGAGTTGAAAACGAGGACCTTAAAGATGCAGAGCTGAGGGCGACGCCATTGTAAATATAAAAACATCTGGTAATGCAGCTTTAACTACTTTTCATCTGTTGCAGCATCATGCTTCTGTCACAAAGACGTATTGTATTTATACTCCTCTACAGTTAGTTACTTGACCTTAACCAGCCAGAGTAAAATAATCTATAAACACACGCACTCATGCATAATAATACAATAAAACACGATGAAAGGATTACAACTTTACACAGAAGTGCATTTTACTACTGGTATAGTAGTAAAGGGAAAAAAGACGTATAAACTTGGAGTACTAGGATAGCAAATTAGCTAGTTTATTGCACTTAATGAAGTCATTTCCAAAAGCTGCAGAGTGTTAAAGAGTTTAATGAGAGACAGTTCTTCAATGCACAAATCTGCACTTCAGTCACATCTGCTGAAGAGATTTCACAGAAGCAGCAAACACAGTTGGCGTGTTGCGGTTCTCTTGGCGTCACCATCCCCTCGATTCAGTTACACCTCTCCACATTTAGTTCACTGCTTGGGTTGACTCATTATAATGTTTCTAATCACAGCAGGTGTTGTCTAATAACGTGCGAGCACGCCGCACTCGTGTTTGTCTGAAGCTGCGATTCCCATACACCGTCACCCGCGTGTTCCTCTCCGTGTGATACGCAGCGAAAAAACTTTCTGAATCAAAGCCAAGCATGCACACACACACACACACACACACACACACACACACACACACTTTTCTCATGGGAACCAGCTTTTTGCACCCTCTCTCTTTTTTTCTTTTCTATATTTCTCTCTCTTGCACACACACTCACTCACGCTGGGTGACACCCATGCACACACACACACACACACACACACACACACACACACAGACAAGGTCACAATTTGTCTTTCACGTTTAATTCTTTCCATATATTCTCTTTTTTCTCTCTCTCTCTCTCTCTCTCTCTCTTCCTTTCACACGCAAAAAGCCAGACGCACATTTTTCTCATGCACATAAACACACACACACACGCACACACACACACATACGCACACAGGCTACAGTTGCATCACTGGTGAATTACCATGCCGTTCCGCGTTATTAAACATGACACTCGGCCCAGATAATGGAGCCTTTCTTCATCTCAATTTGGAAGGCTAATCTTATTGCTTTGATTAGCAGCAGCTTCATTTGCATATCAAGGCCTCCCCTCCTTTAATTCCTCCATCGCAAATCCCCTCTTTATAGCTGTAGATAAAAGGAATCTATCTATATGTATCTTTCTTTAGAATCTTTTCTTCCTTCCCCCTCTTCCCCTCCTTCGCCCCCCCTTCTCCTTCATTTGTTCATATTCTTGTTTTTATCTTTTCTTGCTTTTCATATTCGTCATCGGTTCTGCTCAGACGTCTTTATTTCTTCACATACACAGAAAGATAATAAAACAAGAGCAGAGGCGAAAAGTGAAGCGCTGGTCGACATGTGATCGGATGAGGTAATGGTCAGTAAACTTAGTCACTCATTATCCAGTGTGGTTCACACTTAAAGAGGGGAAATGGGAGATCAGAAAAAAAGGGATCGTTTCAGCAAAAGTTTAATCTACAAGCTGCTATTAAAGTGTAACCGCAAGGTTACAACATCGGCTATAAACGGCTGCACTTTGCCCACGATTCACCTTGACCTTGAGGCGAGTAAACACAAATAAACGGAGAGAAGACGATTAGTCCGGGACATTCTGCATAACACATTTTTGTGGCAAGAGATGTGCCGTGTGGAGACGGGACAAGCACAGACGGAAACCTCCTCAGTGGAAGTTAAATGCATAAATCTGTGTCTTTTTGTCACTTCATTTCTACGCACCCGTGATACCACAAACCCATACCAATAATACCACTGCCAGAATCACCCATACTGATAATGATACAACTTATTATGAAAAGCTGCCAATGTAGGGAAGAGTACTATTTACATACAGCAATTATCTGGCTTGTCATAATCTTAATCTGAAAAGTAACTAGCAACTAAATCTGTTAAATGAATGTAGTTGTGAAAAGTACAATATTTGTTTAGTGGACTAGAAGTAGAAAGCAGCAGAAAATGGAAATATTCCATTATAACAAAAGTACCTCAGAACTTTTCTTAAAGGAGCTATTTGTAAGTTTTTGCTAATGCTACATAGCGAACGTTAGCATCAACAGCTGTTTACTTACAAGTCTAGAAGAAACGTCGTGAGATCAGCATCAAACTTAATTTCTAAACAGATATTAACACCATCACATCTTTTCTTCTACTGAAGTTAGCATGCTAACCAGCTAGCTGCGGCTCGTCTCGTCACTTTCCGATAGCGACTCACTGTAGCCTCCAATCCGCCTTGAAGACGCAGCGTAGATGGCTGAAGCTCTTTTCAATCAATCGCCGCCACCTGCTCCTGGCAAGAAGGTTATTATATTCCTTTGTGCAAACTGATTCACCTGTGTTTTTAGAATTATATAGGGGGGGGGGGGCATAGATAAATGCATAACCTTAAAACCCGGTGGAAACCATATGAAGAAATGTGCATTGAAATGTCACACAGCTGCCTGAACATCACGCAGAATGCTGCATCATCAAGTAAAGGTCAACCCGAGCCCAATGTCGTATCACGCTGTTACAGCACAACGCTGCAGCTTGTCCAAAAAAAGAAATAAAACGACAAAGACACTGCACATGCGAATAAAAGTGTTTTTTTTTTAAAATCTGCATTTGTTCACTTGAGCACATTGACCTCCTGTGTGTGTGTGTGTGTGTGAGTGTGAGTGTGTGTGTAGTGTGTGAGTGTGTGTGTGTGTGTGAGAGAGCACAGAATCAGAGGGAGAGAGAGAGAGACAGTAAAAAGACATAATGAGTGTCTTTTATAGGATGTTGGCCAATATGATGTTTTATGTATCTATAAAGAGCTCCAAGGCCATGTTGACTTTTCATGGTGTAGAAACACTATCAGTGGTCTGTGAAAATGGCTGTATTGTGCGAGATCGAAGTGCAGCATCAAAAGCTTTTACCTATTCACGGTTTGTCAGAATTGAAAGCCCGAGGTGCTTCAGTCATGTAGTCACCTTTAATGGACAATTTTCGGCCACCAATGTGTACAAGCAACATTATACTGTGATTCTGTTAGCAGCGAGGCCACGGAGTGTGTTTCTTAAAGGAAGAAGTGCTTTTTTTTGTGCTACTTGTTTTTACTGTTTTTATTCAGTTTGCAGCCACTCGCCTGCTGACAGAACTCTCTCCGTTATCTGAAGGAAATAATACAGAGCGTCTTGCGGTGCTGCTTACAGTTAATTATGTTTAAAAAATACTGTCGCTTTAGCTGGAAAAAATTAAAATTAAAAGTGTGACTAGTTAAAAGGCCTTTAGAAATAATAAAATAATAAACGTCCCCCACTTTCACCAGCTTCCTCCCACAATGCAAAGACATGCAGGTTAGAGCCACTGGCGACTCTAACCGCAGGTGTGAACGTGAGCTGTGGCGACGTCTCCAGGTTGTACTCTGCCCTCGCCCCAGTGTCTGCTGGGATTGAATCCAGCAAACCTGCAACCCTAAAAGGGAATAATAAATGAATGAATGAAAAATAAAACATGTATATGACAGTTTAAAAACACTGAATAAAAGCAGTTTAACGTTTAAAGTCAGTGTTTCACCGTCAGAGAAGAGCTGGGAGCTGAGATTGATGCTAACTTTTGTTTTGGTTGTTTCTCTGAGAACTCATGAACCAGACGTTCAGCAGGTTTTTACCAGCAGCTGAATCATCCACAGAGGTTTCCTCCTCTCCACAACAAACAAACAGAGGATGAAACGGACCGTTATCATGGTTAAAATCACAGATTTCGTCAGGTTTGAGACATTTGGGATCATATAAGTACACAACTGAAATAAATATAACATAGGTGTAGTTATTTTAATGTAGAAAAGTGACATATTATTGCTTTTAAAAGCATAACATTTAGATAAATGCAGTAGTAGAACATGTAGATATTTGAGAGTGTTGGCCACAAACAGAGAACATCATTAACTCTGGAAGATCACGCTTGTATTAGCTGATTGGCAGCTGTTTCATTCATGCCTCAAAATCAGTGTTCACACACCAGCTGCTCAGCTGCCAGCCGACCAGCAGAGTTCAATCATCGATTATTATAATGTAATATTGTGCTGATGCCTTCTCGTCATTTGCCATTTAGCTCCCTTCAAAAGCCCAATGTCCGAAAACTAACTACAAAACCGTTTGCTATAAATGATCTGTTCCTTGACGTAAGAGCCTGTGACTGACACACACACACACACACACACACACACACACACAAATAGATCCTATCAAATGTCTTATTTAATCATGTTAGAGTAACATTAAGCTAAAAAAACAGACTTTTTAGAAGGTGAATGACCCATTTTTAAAGGTTTATATCTTTAGTAAAAACAAATGTGCCACTGAAAGTGTTGAAACATGCTCTGGAAATGGTTGATTTTAGTGTTTTCATAGGAACATGCACCGTGTGAGCAGAACATGCACTAAAATAAGTAATACTTTGCAGATGCCCGTGAATTATAATGACTTCATATTATAATTTGTCGGTTCCCAAGTTCCCAAACAAATTTTGCGCTTAATCAAATAATCAAAATCTAATATCCACACAGTGATTATGATGCAACCACATGACCATTTCTACTCATAAAATAATTATTTCTGTGGCTTTAAATAAATGAAAAAGTCCTCATGTATCACATTCATCACATCCTGGAGCTCTGTCAGTGCTGGTCTCTGGATAAAGACCTTGAATGACCACGATGACCTTTTCCCACATCAGACCACATCGGCGTAAAGATAACAAACTACTTCAGATTGAGGGATTATACTTCCGTACAAAGCTCTTTATTTGATTCTACATTGCGCAGCAGTAAAAGCGGAGGCTGTGGCCATAAAAAGCCGTTGCAGGAGAGTTCATTGACCTGGAGGTGAGGTACCAGCTCGCCGTGATGAGCAGTCAGCGTTTTACTCACTGTCTGGGAGCTCCATAAACGCCCGTTTATGCGGGTTATTGCCCTCTCCCTCGTAGCCTATTGTAGTCTTCATCTTCAGCTGTAATTGCTCTCGTGTGTCACCACATGCAGATGAAGGGAGGGCGGCGAGAGGTGTACAGTATATAAAGGGGGAGCAGTCTCGGTCCCAGTACCTTGCTTCTTCCCTCTGCTTTGCCTCAGTGTCTGTGCTCGCACGCCTCCGCTCACCAACACCACACAAAATGGCCTTCACCGGAAGATGGGAAACTGAGACCCAGGAGGGATACGACGCCTTCTGCAAGCTGCTCGGTGAGAACGGAGACTAAAACCTTTCTCAGCCGCACGACGCATGCATTTTGTTTGGGCTATAACAAACTCACAACCTCTCTTCTTTTCCCCGCTCTAGGTATCCCCGATGACATCATCGAGAAGGGTCGCGACTACAAGCTGATCACAGAGGTCACCCAGAGCGGCGATGACTTCTCCTGGACCCAGATCTACCCCACAGACGCCAAGGTCACCAACAAGTTCACCATCGGCAAGGAGTGCGATATGGAGACCATCGGAGGAAAGAAATTCAAGGTGTGAGGGGAAAGAATCCAGAGCTCGTTCTTGAATCGTATTAAAGTTTAAAGGTTCCTGCTGTGCCGAGCAGAAACATGAAACCATGTGGGTGATGATGAACCCAACGAAGAGAGGGAGGCAGGATGGACGGACGCTCCCTGGTTCCCGGGCTGATTATAACCTGTGTGTTGCGTTTTCAGGCCACAGTGTCCATGGAGGGAGGCAAGCTGAGCGTGACCTTCCCCAACTACCACCACACCTCTGAGATCAGCGGAGGCAAGCTTGTCGAGGTAAACACACTGACTCACTTGTGCTTTTAGTGCTGAGGACCTGGCGTGATGACAGCGGTTATTATACTCAAACGGGATCATTAGAGATGTTACATTTCTGTAGCTGGGGAGCAGCATTAGCTAATGAGAAGGAGCATCTCTAATGTATTGCATAAAATCTGAGCTGATGTGAAATAATGTTTCTAAATCCTGCAGTTCCTTTTGTTCCCCAGTCTGCTTCAGAGAGTCTCAAGAATTCACTTTAATATTCAGGAAAAATAAGGCACAAGATAGAAAAATAATCTCTTTTGATGATATATATATATATATATATATATATATATATTAAAGTAGGACTGGGCGACATGACTGAAACTGTCATCGCGATAAAGATTTCCACATCAGTCGATATCGATATTTCAAACAATATGATAAAATATGCATGATTAAAGTCAAAATAGTAAGTGAATAGAAAATGAAGTTCTGCAGCGTGACACATGTGACATGATCAGACTGCAAAATAAATAAAAATAAATAAATAGACAGTGAAGATTTGCACTGGTTTCTGGCCTGCCGCTCGTTTGGGCCTGTAGTTTCTTACTTCCTGTGTTTTAACGGGGGATATTGTTCCAAATGATGGAACAGGTTTGTAAAGAGCCAAAATATCTCCAAACTGCTGAAGTTGAGTGTCCTCTCTTCTCCACGATATCTTCGTCCTCCGAGCTGCGTTCTGCTTCTTTCTGCGGTTGTTGCTCATTTCCTTATTTGCTCAGTGCGCTCCACCTTCCAGCCCGTCCGCCTCTGTGTGCGTCTGTTAATAATATCACGCTCTGGCCTGTGGTTATACCTCTCGCCGTGCATCATAAGTTGCGCAAGTTGCACTGGGAAAGCACATTTCCTATTTTAATAATTTACTTCTTCTTCTTCTGTCTCTCTCTAGACCTCCAAGGCCGGGTCTGTGGTGCTGAAGAGAACCAGCAGGAAGCTCTAACTGCTGACTGACCTTTGACCTGTTTCACAGTTACAACAGAGACCTCAGCTACTGCAATTAAATAAACTAAGACTATGACACTAACATGAATCTGTGTTTCCGTCTGCACTTTCTAATGTGTGTGTGTCTCATTGTTTTACTTTACTTCTAAGGATTAAATGTGGATTTTAAACATATAAAGAGCTGCCCAAAGCGCCTCAGTGTGCTCCGTTAAAACACTGGAGGCTTAGAGAGCGAGCGCCCGGCCGAGACTCGCGTTATATACAAATATACAAATAGCGGTTACTTTACTTTATAGTTTAGTTATGTAACAGCAGCAATGAATGAAAGGAGGCAGAGGTCGTCTTGACATGTGGCAGGTGAACACAGCTCCACCGTGCTGCTGCTGGTCTGAGTGTCCGCCTGAGAAGCAGAATAAACCTAAAATATTATCATAATTAAATTATTACGATCGTCATAAAATCAGACCGCTCAGAGGAGCCAGCCGAGAGCAGAGTGTCCAGATATGATATATATATATATATATATATATATATATATATGATTTGATTGTAAAGCAAAACAATAAACATTTTATTTATCTATTTGGATACCAAGGTAGCAACAACTCTCCCTGGGGTCCACTCAAGTATAAGTTGCATCATAATGCAAAACAACGTCAATTAAAATCAAGGACAAAAAAAGGAAACAAGAAAATAACAACAAATACAAACAACAGTAAAATAATACCATTAAAAACAGAATATATAGTGACTGAAGAGTAAAGAGAGGGTTAAAAAAACATAAATAAATCACCAACAAGTTCCTCATTAATGATCATTTATAATATATTTCTTCAATGTGAAACTGTGACGTGTTAAATGTGAAATATCTTGACGGCATAAAAATAATAAACACGATTTGCTCTCTTATCTTTATCTGGTAAAGGCGATAGAAAAGTCCTGACGTCACATCTGGAGCGGCAGCTTTTCCAAAACCTTCACCAACTCATTCAGCGTCGCCCTCGAGCTGCTGGGCTTCGGTTTCAATATATTCGATAGATTCGATAGATTTGAAGGAGGTTTCACGAGTTCTCGGCTTGTGAATGAAAAGCTGGTGCAGGATTTCTTCTTCTTATATGTGTCACTAAGACCATGAAGTAGCTGCTGCCCTCTCTCTTCCTCTCTTCCTCTCTCCTCGTCGTTCTTTCCCACCGTTGTTTCTCTCTGTTCCTCTTCGCTTTCCTCTCCTTTTTATTCTTTCCACCTGTTTTCTCTCCTTTGTCCTTTCCTTTTCTCCTGCCCCCTGTTCCTCCTCTGTCCTCTCCCCCGTCACGTCCTCTCTCTCCCTCTCCTTCTTGTCGCTCTCCACATCTACCCTATTTCTCCGTGGCTCCCAGCCAAGCAAACAATCAGTTAATTAACCAGCTCAGTCCCAGGATCATTGTAGCAGCTCTCAGAGGAGCACTGTGAAGGCTCTCATGTCTCTAAATTTACAGCTTCATTAAGTGGACCGGAGTAAGGTACAAATCTTTTGAATAAAATTGCCAGACTACAGCCTCAATGCATATGTGTGTGCGTGTGTGTGTGTGTGTGTGTGTGTGCGTGCGTGCACGCGTGTCGGCCTTGACTTGAGAGCCGGTGACTCAATAGCTCCCTAATGAAAACAAAATCTCTGTTTTTTGCCTCTGAGGTGGCAATTGTTTTGGTGTAATAATGAAACGTCCTCTCTTGCAGGCAGCGCTGCAATCAAGATCTGGCGCTCCTGGAAAATTAGGGTTGGAAGGCAACAAGCAAGGTGTCATTTGAGCATGTTTGTGTAGCTCAGCACTGGTGCAATCACTCTGCAATATCACTTCCTTTGTCCTCACAGACAAACAGGCCTAATTGGCTATTTCCAAGGCTACTGTTTCTGATTGGCCATTCTGCCTCTTTTCTGATTGGTCTCCATCACGGCAGCCAGAAAGTGGAGAGAGAGAGAGAACGGCTTGTTATCGTCTCCGTGTTGTGTTTCTCTCTCTCTGTTTTGCAATCTGCACCGTCAAGCGCACTTGAAGCCCGGGCCACAACACGAACCCGCGTTCCCTCGTGAAAACCAACTGCTACTAACGAGTGAGCGCCGTTTCCATGGCGTTGCCACTTTCACAACTTGTCAAAGAAACCGTTTGCAAAGAAAACTGAACTACCCGGCGATGTGATTTATCATCCCAAGTCTTACTGATTATTGATCACACGTGGCGATGAGGAGCGAGGGTGTATTCTCATCTCGCAGTGACACATATTTATTCAATTAACATATTTAACTCTTAACGTTTCCCTCCTGTTAATCAAGGTGTAGAGCTGAAAGCTGGAGAAGTTGCAGACAGTGTAGTGAGTCACTGGAGTGTCTCATTGTCAGTCGGTGGTAAATATGTGGAAGTGGTTCATGAGTTCAGCTCGTCTGACATCTGTTGGACCTGAAACTGAACTTATCTGTTATAATATTAGCAAGCCCACGTTTGGTTTGGCGCCCTGTGGTTGGTTTAACTCCCGTCTTTTCTCTTTCGGTCGCCTGGTTTTACTTTAATTTTGAACTCTGACGAACATGAAACTGAAAAGCGTGCGTCGTAACAAACGTGTGACGCACACGAGTGGGGTCAGCTGGGGTTATTCTCCACTTGTCTTTGCACGTGGACGGGAGTTTGTGTGTTTTTAAACGTGTGTGTGGTTGTCGGATCAAAGTCCTGACATTTCATTTAAACACAAAAGTCTCACTTCTCATGTGGCGTTGGCAAAAGGCGGACAAAGAGTCAGCGGGAGAAAAACCCAAAGTACCTGCATAATAGAGTAGAAAATCAAAAAGACTTTGCTAATTGTCCGCAGTAATTAATGACACCTGGTGGTCTGACTTCATGCTCGTTCCCGCAGCTGAAAACGGCGTAACTTTTATCTTTTGTTTCAACGTGTAACCTGACTTTCTGCTCATGTCACTTTGCAGGATGCATAATCACATCCTGTCGAATCAGCCTCACCTCACAGACCCAGAAAAGATTTCTTTAAAAGGGAAGAAAAGCCTGACTTTCTATTTGCCATCACAGAAGTAACTCTATCATCCCCACAGGTCCAATTTCAATCACAGTGCTTTGGAGAATGCGCTGGATATCGAGACACGCGTCGACGGGAAGAAAAGCGATTCGGTGGGGACGAGTGGGGAATTGAGACAATAATAAAAACCAGGAACAGCGAGAGAGAGAGAGAGAGAGAGAGAAGACTCGGGGTAGGATAATGAAGGGGTGACATACCACAGTGTGATTGGCACGTTAGGCGTGAATAACCTGGAATTACCTGTAATAACCATGGTAACACTGGCAATTTGCTTGAAGATTCCCCGTCTTGGTGAAAGGTGGTCGGTCCAACTGGATGGAGAAGAAAACCTCGCAGCTCCATTTAGTGTCCCTGTGTTTTCAGCCAACAGCTCCCTGCTTCTCTCTCCGTGTGCTCCTGTTGTTCGCTGGAGGTTTGTTCTATCACTAATAACTCCTTCTCAAATATATATATTTATTCCCACCGTCTGATTTGTGTTGGCCAAAGCATTTCTTCCAGATCCCTCTCTCAGCTCGTGTCGGCGCTCGTCGATCTGAGCGCAGTTTATAGATTTATAAATGTTTTTTCCATCTCCTTGTAAAGCGTTAGTTCTTGGAGATGCAGTGATATGACGAAATATGTTCGTACAAGACGATGATGAGATGACGTCAACGCCGTTATCATGGAAGAAAAGAAGAGACTAGAATGTAGTTTGGAAAATAAAAACTTTGGAGTAACTGACTCAGCAGTTAAAGGCACTTTTTTATAAGTTGACTTAAACTAACATGGACTTTTATCTCAGCACTAAATCTACTTACGTTCAATACATTTGACGCGTTTCGTTGTTCTGCTGCCGAGGGTGACGTGGGGATGGTGCCGCACACTTTCAGATAGTCCCTCTTGAAGGGCGTTCATAGTATTGCACTTAGTTGTACACAAAATACTCCAAACATGGTTCTGCGTCAAGTTTAAACTCTGCTCACCGTCTGACCTCTGCACACCCGGCTGCGTGAAGCGGACGTGCTCGCTTCACTGCGTCACAGAACGCCACCGCTGAATCCTGACATCAGAACAAAATCCCTCTGCTGGGGAATCAACACACATTTTATCCTTGTGCTTCACAGTGTTGGTTTTATAACATTGTGGGTGTGAAGCCATAATGCTGCATGTCTGCGTTTGAAACTGAGAAATTGACGAATACAAATGAAATAATAAAGGATTAGGTGAAGTTTACTAAAGTAGTGCATTCTCAGTTTAATTTTACTATAAAAACTTAGATTAAATTCTCTGAATGGGAAACTTTTCAATGCTTTTAACTTCAGCTGCTTTTAGCCTTAGATGCTTTGTGTAATACTCTTCTGTGGGAGTGTGAACGCCGCTGAATGTGTCAATACTCACGGACCAACAACAACGTAGAAATCTGCTTTTTATTAAATAACTCAAAGATACATGTGGTGAAATCCACGATTTTATTCTGTTTTAAAGTACCGATCCTTTTCACTGCAGAGACGCCGTCTAACTTCTTGCCTCCGCCTCCGTCTCCGTCCCAGCTGTGACAGACTGTGTACAGATTAATGCAGGGGCCGTACTGTGTGAAGGGGTGAATGCAGAACTCAACGCATGACTGAAAGCCTGGGTGAATGTACGAGTCAGTGTAAGGTTGAATAATGTATAAGTGACTGAATAGCACAGTTGTGCCAGCATCTTGACAGTACAGTCCTTTATTCTGGAAACCCCCCACCACCACCACCTTTACTGCCAACCCACTGTTCTTTACCATAGAGCTGCATTTAATGATATATATATATCTATATATATATATATCCCAATGAACTGGCTCCTCCCCCTCTGCAGTCAGTATAGAGCGATCATTGAACTCGACACAGAGACTGTATTTATGACGGTATGTTCGGTGACTGAAGACGAAATACTACAAAATAATAATGATATAAAAAGTGTAGACGACACACAGTAACGTTGTTCTGAATTATATTAGAGATTAGACAGAAAACACGGATGAAAATGATGAAATGAGGAGGTGAGAAAAGAAAGTAGAAGAGATGACACCCTCTTTGTTTCAACATGAATTAACTGTGTTAACACTTAACTTTGTATTTTACGTAGAAAACAGGAAGTCGTCATCATTTCTAAAACCAAAACAATGAGCTCACATTCAGTGAAATAAGTGAGATGATTCATTCAATGATTATTATTAAAAAATACCTTTACATTCAGCGCTGACATATTTATTTGGCTGATGATTGATGACCGGCATGTAATTTTCTAATTAATACTAATAATGATGAATGGCTGGTCAGTGACGGGTGAGTTACAGTTAAAGGTGAAGAAGTCAGAAGTCCTGACTCCTCTGAGTTATTAATGTGATGAGCCGAAAATATTAATTAATAATGTGATTAAAAGTCTGAGTGAGTGAATCTGACTTTATTTATCATCCACTGGAGTTAATAGTTGCAGGTGACCGTCAGGTAACTTTACAAAGTTTTATTGCTTATAAAGAAATATAATAATAATATAATAGTAAATATAATAATACATGTGCATACTCTGAAAGTGTGTACGTGGTGTTGACTCAAACTATTTTACTACTTTCTTGTCAGTAGCCAATCATCTATTCATCCCTCCATCCCTCCATCCAGGGAGGACAGGCTGGTTCCTCGTGCCCTGCAGCCCAGGACAGGGCCTCTCTCCGGGGGGGACAGTAGTCGGCTTTGTTCCCGTATCATGCTTTGCATTCCCCAGACCTGCCCCGGTTCCCTTACATGCCTTCTCTGTGGGCAAGCGGGTCGTCCAGCCTGCAAGGCGAGCATCCATCCATCCATCCATCCATCCCTCCATTCATACACGCAGCGACTGACTTCTTGTACCCCTCTTGGCCCAGAACAAGGCCTCTCTCTGGGGGACAGTAGTCGGCTTTGTCCCCCCCCCTCCTTCATGCCTCACATTCCCCAGACCTGCCCTGGGTCCCCCCGCAAGGCACAGGGCACTGGGAGGGGCACGGGCCTCTCTACGCCCCCATTTCCCTTTCTCTTTCTGATATTATCGTTCTTTTAACCCCCTCCC
>NW_019524761.1:314245-325617 GCF_002814215.2 Seriola lalandi dorsalis | reverse complement strand
CCTCCCTCCTCCTCCTCCTCCACATCTCTTCTTTTTTTTCCTGAAGGTTTCTCGCTTCAGCTGTAAGCTTTTACTAACGCCCTTTCTTGATCTTTCTTTCTTTTTCTTTTCCCGCCAGGCCATAAAACTGACAGTTAACAACCTTGTCTCTCCTCTCTCAGTCTCTTACATCCATCCTCTCTCTTTCACTCCCACACACTCCCACACACACACACACACACACACACACACACACACACACACACACACACACTGTATCACTCCTGTTTTCCCAAAATCCTCTTTTCTAATTCAGTTTTATTGGCTGGATTAAGGATAAGCAGACTGCATTTATATATATATATATATAGATATATATGTATGGATGTATTACACCTGTATAAATACA
This sequence comes from Seriola lalandi dorsalis, assembly GCF_002814215.2. Lineage (NCBI taxonomy): Eukaryota > Metazoa > Chordata > Actinopteri > Carangiformes > Carangidae > Seriola > Seriola lalandi. The sequence continues at coordinate 325,229 of NW_019524761.1, read as the reverse complement.
CTCTCCTCTCTTCTTTTCTCTCTTTCTTGAAACACTCTAATATCCAAGTTTCCATCCTGAGACCAGCTATTCACCACAGGTCCAGGATCAGCACCCTCCACCAGTTCACCTCCTTTTAACCACTCGCTCCACACAAAACACAAAAACCTGATCCAGCGCCAGTGGCTGTCTGTACCTACAGCCCACTTCTATTCACCGAGAAGAAGGGTGGGGGTGTAGGCCATAATTAAAGATGGCGGCCTTGCCGGTGCACAATGGCTCTGCGCAGAGAAGGCTTTTATTGCATGTATTTTTCTCAACAGGAGAGTGGGCAGTCAACCCTCTGTGAGCATTTAATTGGTTTAACAGCTGGAGAGGAGGAGGAGGAGGAGAGGTGGTGGGGGGGGTTCAAAGGAGGAGAGGAAACAAAGACACGGGAGAAAAGTGTGAGTCACCGGGATTTTAAATTTGTTGTGTCTGATGTTTATAAATTTATCAGCGGCAGACTGACTTTAGATACTGCGCATCAGAGTGGAAATGAATAATTTGCAGCCCTGTCACCTCCCATCTGCAGCGTGTTCGTTGGCATGAATCCACATTCTGATCAGGAGTGTGATGCAGTGGCTTGAACAAGGATGTGGCAGGTGTGGGCTCATTGGCAGGTAACGTTTTTTCCCTGCAGCATCATGGATATTATTATTATTTAGGAAGCGAGAGTGAGGCAGTGTTTTTTCTTTTTTTCCTTGGTTCAGGATTTTATTACAAACACAGCACATTACCTCCCACCCACTTGTGAGACTGTGTGTGTGTGTGTGTGTGTGTGTGTGTGTGTGTGTGTGCTTGGGTGAATGTGGGTGCTGACAAGTGTCTTTGTCTGTCCTCTGCCAATAAATGAAAACTGGAGCAGAGCCTTGGGGCAAGGTGAGGCCACGACGTTCCTCTGGAGGTTTTAACTAATGGATATCCACTGTTGGGTTGGAGGACCGGCCCTCAGGGGCTCGGTTGGGGATTAAAAATGGAACCCACTGCACACATTACCACATAGGGAGTGGAAATTGCAATCTGGGGTGGAAGTGCCCACGATTGTGTACTTTTACTGCCACACCCCCTCCTCTTCTTACCCACTCTGATGTTGGTAGTCGATATTGGAGTATTCTTTCAGATGGATAGATAGATACTTTATTGTCTTTGCATATCAGGACACAACGAAACGTAGTTTGGCAGCACTTAAAATAGAGATAAATGAGAATAAAACAGTTGTGAAAAATAGTCGTTTCTTCATTTGGCACTTTTATCCAAAGCAAGTTCCACAAAAGTAAAAGTTTTTGGTCTCTCAGTGGCGATATGGCAAGAAACAGTTGCATCCATGTTTAAAGCCAAATCAGATGACACTGATATTAAAGGAGCTATTTGTAGGTTTTCTCTGCAGCCGTACGTGGGTTTCTTGCCGGGAGCAGGTGCCGGTGATCGTCGCTTGACAAGAGCTTCGGCCATCATTGTTTTTATAAATACAAGAGGTTTTAATCCGCCCTCTGAGCAGCGCCACGTCCTCAGGGCAGACTGGAGGCTACAGTGAGTCGCTAGCTGGTTAGCATGCTAACTTCAGTAGATATGATATGGACAGATAGGGGCATAGAGTTAACATTGGTGTTGCTTTCCACCTCTGGAGACAGCTGTGGACTGATAAGTAAACAGATGTTAACATTAGCTATATAGCAACATTAGCATTACCCCGAGGTTAAAAACACATCTGCACTACCACTGCTGAGGCTCATGGAGCTACAGTATGTAGCTACTGTGTGTCATTAGCCTTTATTGATAGTGATATTGTTTAATCAGTAACTACTGTTGATATAATCAGTCTGAACTGTAACAGCACAATCACAAACAGTGACCAATCTGCTCTGTTTACAGAAGACTACATGTTAGAATTCAAACCTTTATCTAAACATTGGATCATGACAACGGCCTCATTCATGCAGCATTAAAATACAGTTTTAGTGCAACGATAGGTGAACTTCCATCCGCCTAGTTTAATAAACATCTTCAATTAGTACAACAAAAAAAGCCTGAGTGGAAATGCAAAACTCAAACTCAACTGTAAATGAGATTGAAAAGTTGGTGTAGAAATAACAACAAAATGCGACACATCGTCATGGAAACAGACTCAGTGAATAAAACATGTCGAGAAGCATGTGTCTAACGTCCTCGAAAGCTTCCACTCCACTGAAGAGAAACATCAGACCTGTGAGGAGCTTTGAGGAGACGGTAACCTTCTCAAATTAACAAATACAAAACGCCACATTTCCATCATGTTTTCCACATTGTTTTCTACCATTCGGTGTTTGAGCAGAACTGTTCGTGCCACCAGCTCAACTCCTCATATTCACATAACAACAGCAGATGGAAACACATTAATTGGCTTTTTTCTTTTACTGGTTTTCTGGGCAGTTGGTTAAAACTTGTTCTACAGTTGAAGGAAAATGATGTTATATACGCTATTAGATATAATATAAAGTTTGTCTCGACACTGTTGCACAAATTCTCACAGATGTGTTGCACTTATAGTTTTACTTTGCTTTCACTTTCTGTCCAGTTCATCCCAAACCAGCTCCATGGGGTTCAGGCCTGGAGACGGTGCTGCTCTTTCATCATGTGAAGCCACCGTCTGGTTCTGCTCTTCTAATGTTTTGGGTCATTATCTTGCTGTAGGATGAACCTCTGACCAACCAATCCGTCTTTATTATTTGCCTTTTTCTCACTATTCTGATGACAATACACAGTACTACTTCCTGCAGTACAGTACTGTCCTAATAATGCCTGAGTGGGTGTAGTAACAGTCTGTTCCAACACTGCCTTTTATACAGACGGAGGGTTTATAAGTCATCAACCTGCAGGAACTGTTTGCATCAACTTTCAAGGCTTCATTTACTCTCGTCGTTGCAGGAAAGCTGTACATTAATCTCTTTGCTCATCCCTGAAAAAGACCAGTTTTCTATTAAATTAATATGATTTTTGGTGACCTAAACTTTTTTTTTTTTACCTACTTGTCTTTGTAGCTTTAAATGTTATTCACTGAACTTGAACTGCTTCAATTTCAATAAAAACTGTTCTAGTGTATGTTAGCAATAATACCCCCACGTTTTCCTCAGTGTGTGTTTTCATCAGCAGCATGTCCACCTTGTCACTAGCAAATGTTAGCTTTCGTGGAGGCCTAATGGGCAAGGTGGGGAGGCTGTGTAGATGGAGGGATAAACGTGTGATGTGTTGAGGGGGGGGGGGGGGGGGATTTCCCACAGCTGCACTCCAGAGACCGAGGAGCTTATTTCACACTTCATTTCATTCTAATATCTAGAACAACAGCACGGGAAAACACACTTACACACAAACACACAAACAAACCTCTCCTTAATATACGCTAAATGTGGGCGAACGCACACACAAGCACATAAACCTATAAACACCATAAATGTCTGTGTCTGAAGATGGATCTATGCACATTTGTCTGTCATTCACACACTCAACAATGCAGAGGGATTAGGAAATCGTAGAAAAATGAGTAATGAAATATGAGCACATGATCATGTTCGAGCAGAGTGTGTGTGTGTGTGTATGTGTGTGTGTGTGCATGTACATGTTTCAGAGATCCTCCGTTCAGCTAATCTCTAAATAAAAATGCTGTTTGTGTGGGCTAACAAAAAATCAATACAGCACAGCTCACGACCTGTAAATTGATCCTTTTGAAATTCTATTAGAGTTTCTCTGAGGTATTGCTACAGTGCTAACAGACACAGTTGAATAAAATTATGAAATTATCTTTATTGAATAGATGCTGGCTGGGAACAAAAGCAAATGCATATGCAATCTCTGAATTATTATTAATATAATAACTCTCACTAATCTTGATGTAAACATGTCTGATTTTTAGGACTTAAGTCTGGACAGTTGTTACCTGCCAGGTGCAGAGTTTGACCTGGTCAACTTCTGACTTTGAATGCTAACTAGCAAAAGGCTCGTTAAGTAGCATTGTGGTTGCTTTGTGTTGTACTGTTGAGTTGTGGTAAAAACAAACTGTCCCCCAGGAACAGGAGTCTCTAGAGGGGCAGATGGACTGACAGACGAAGGCAGTGGCAGGCTAGCTTTCAGGAGTTAGCCTTCAGATGCTAGCATCAGGAGATACTTTCAGGAGCTAGCTTTCAAGAGTTAGCTTTCAGTAGCTAGCATCAGGAGCTAGCTTGGCTTCTTGTACTGCTCTGCTTTGTGGAAAGTGGAAAAAATACATAAGGGCTTGTTAAACACTGTGTTTTTGTTCCTTTATAAGTTTTTCATAAAGCATATCAACACTTTGTGTTTCATATTATGGTGGACTTTGCACCCTTCATGGTTATTTATGCAACCTAACTCCAATTTAGCTTCGATCGCATCTTCATCTTCATCGCATCAGGTTAGAGGGAACTTCGTCCACTCCACTGACCCCTGCAACAACATGCAGGATGGTGTCTTTGTGAGGAAGAGGAGGGCTGGTGATGATGGAAAGATGCCTGTATAAATGGTAAATAGTAAGGAGCTAGAGGAGGATTTCAGGATCCAGAGGGGAAAGAGAAAGGCAAGTGTTGATGCTAAGAAATCATAAAAAGAAGACGAGGTGTTGCATCATCACCGACACCAGACACCTCAGTGCAGTTTCGGTGACGAACTGCTGGTTGAAGTGTTTGGAAAAACAGAGAGGTCGACTGTGAGGGTGAGACACACCAGAGAAGAGGAAGGTGTAGCGACACCGACGCCGCTCAACCCAGTGAAGACAAGAACAACAGAAAGGCGGATGGTGACGCACCTGAAAAAGAGGATGAAGTGTATAGAAACAAGGTCAGTGAATCCAGCTCTTGGTGACGATGATGATGGAGATGATGATGATGGAGATGTCAGCCAGGTCTTTACCAACCAGGTGAGGTCGTACTCATGAAGCACATGCAGAGGGAAGCTGATGGAGGGAAAGGAAACAACATAAAGATTAGTCTGTGTACTGATATTAATGTGTAAGCAAAGTGCAGGCGCTCTGCCAACGCCTTCTACAGGGGATTACTATAGCTCAGGGTTTCTGGGTTTACTTACAGGAATAAGGTGAAGAATAAAAAGTGGGATTAGTATAAATTTAGGAAGGTGTAGGATTAGAAATTACAAGTACAAAAAATGTTAGTATTTGTGTTTTTTGACTTTTAAGAAAACTTTTTACGAGTGAGTCTTCACAGTCTTAACCCCCTTTATACCAGACATAAAACCTGCTACTGCCGCTAACATCTGGCTTCTGTCGTCAATGTGATTCAGCCCAGGGTCACATGACTGTGTAGCTGGTCACAGGTATTCATCAGCCAGCAGCACGCTGCGTCAGAGCATTGTTTATATATGTACGTATATTTGTGTGTGCATCATATTCATGTGATGTGACAGAAATGTATTCTCACCACTCGTGATTAATTATATCAAATACATTTCTTTTCATTCGGAGAATTACGACATCGCAGGAACTCTCCTTTTTTTCTTTAATCAAACCTCAGCAACAAATATGAAAGATGTGATATCTTCATCTTCACAGAAGTGACGACGGCGGCGGCGAACGACCCTCAGAGAAATTCAACAGGCAGAACATGTGAAAACAAAAGTCTCAATGAAAACCAAGTCTCTACAAAAGACGGAGTGAGAAACCTTGAGCCGGAGACTGAGAGAGGTCAAAGTATCACATCATGGAAAACCTTGAATCATTCCTGCGATTATAAAAGAGACACTTTTTATTCTGCTGCAGCATAGAAATACAAACGCCAGACTTCTGTTCCGTGAACAGCTTCCTTTCTCACAGTCGGCAAACAAGTGGCCTCTAATCTGATTTACAGTAAGTGTAATATATAAAATCAACATTAATACTCCTCCTAGCGTTAGTGTGTTGATGCAGTGAGACTGGGATGTACTCCTGATGAACGTAACTGATTTCATTTCCATGGATCCAGACTCGGATCAGGTAGCAGAACTCCAGCGTGGACGGAGGAAACAGATCCATTAATTCAAGTGTGAGTTTCAGTCGATCGGTCGTCCAACGCTGGTTTCTCAAAGGAAACCGTCAACTATTCCGTCTACTTGCTTGACATATTAGTCGTGCTTTGGTCATCCATACTTTAGTCAAATGACTTCAAACAATTCACTTTAAAGCATTTTAAAGTCATGAAAGTTGTGACAGTTCATCCATGAATGTTTGTACCAGATTTCAGGTCAGTCCACCTGAAGAGGTGAGGCGATGATACATGATGTGCTCCACAACCTGTGAAACGTGAGCTGTGTCCTACGAGCTCGAATCACTTCAGCCCGTCCTGCCTGCTCCTTCTCAAAAGTAAGTCTGAGAACTAAAGCAGAGTACAGCTTTTTATATGATGATATTTAGTCTACTGAGGGAAACATGACTGTGTATTTTAAATGTTCTTTTAACGTAATATGAATATGTTTTGTGTATTTGGCAAGTCAGAAATATATTGACACTGAATGCATCAGTAAAATATTCATAAAGTTTTTGTTTTCTGCCAAACTATCCGACTCTGCAGCACAACAATGATTTGTAGTGACTTTGGCATTATTAAAGTTTTGTTCAGGCTGTCACGGAAAGATCCTGGTCTGGTGTAATACAGAAAAGGTTCACAGTGACCTCAGACACATCACGCTGAAGATCTTTCCCCGAACCTTAACCCAAGTGTTTTCACAGACCGGACTCTGGATGCGTCTGCTGGGAACCGTCGTGTGTCTCTGCTGCTGTCACTCAAAAATAAAAATAAAAAGTTTCCTCTGGAAATAATCCAGCCGGTAATTACGTCGCCACCACGACTTAATGAGAAGAGTTGAGCAGTAAATGAACATAAAGTCTAGGAGAGGAGACGGGGGGGTCGCTCACTGACAGCTCAGATGATCCTACACATCCTCCCCTTTAACTAGATCCACACCAACGTTTAAAGAGTTCGTCCCCGGCTCACGCCCCCCCCCCCCTGTTCGGTGTCCAGCGGTTCTTTTTGCATCATCCTGCTGACGAAGGAATAAACAATCAAACAAACGGACACTGGTGAGAACAGAACTTCCTTGGCAGAGGTAATAAATGAATATTGGTCTTTTATTTACTTTTCTTGGATACTCATCAACTTACCAGAGACATAACTCCGAATAAATACTAAAGCTGCTCGGCACCAGCTTGTTGATTAAATGAGCCACTGCTTTGCCATAAAAACTTTATTAGGTAATAATGTGTTCGGTGTTGTGTTTGCGGCTCCTTCTGCTTCCCCCATGTGGCTAAAAAAAAAAAAAAAAAAATCAATCAATGCAAGGAATTAAAAAATAAAAAAGTTGGAAGGATCCACAAAGTTACTGACACGTAGAAAAACTCCACTCAAGCAAGAAACATGTTCGACTCACCGCAGTAAAATGTGTCGTTGCCCTTTAAGCTCAAACATCCGAGGACGTGTGAGAGAAATGATTCCTGATCTGCTGCTATTTCTTTGACATATTTTAATTCCTATTTGTGGAAACTCTATTGCTATACTTTATTATTTATCTATTTTTTTTAAATCTATGTGTTTCCCCACTGCGGGAAGGAGGACGTCTTCGGCGAACTTTAAACACCGGGGAAAGACGGTCCGTCATCCAGCGAAGCATTTGCATACATGTGCACACGGCCCCCTCGTGCAAGCAGAGGCAACTACCCATGTGTCTGTTTGCACACACACACACACACACACACACACACACACACACACACACACATGCAATTTCACTGCTTGTCAGATTTCATTTGCCAGATGACCAAACAGAGAAAATGCATTTCACAGCTCTGATTGGTTAATTACTCTTTGTTTATAAGTGCTCTTTGTCCGTCTGTAGAAACCCGCATCACCTACGTGCTGCAGAGACGTTCAGAGACCGTCCCGCCCTGAGAGGTCATCTACATGCGGTTTGGGTTAATACATACAAAAAAAAATGAACCACCTATGATGTCATCAGGGTCGATGCACATGTGTATTACAGAAACCACTTGCATTTAAAAGTGTAATCCTCAGGCTCTCTGTTGGCGCGTCTCTGCTTTCATCACCGGGACACGCAGGGAATCTCGGGATAGGTCGAGGCCACATATGAAGGAGCCTTTCGAAAGGAGACGGCGTGGTCGCACCACAGCGAGGAAACAGGTCTTCAGGTCTGCCCCTGAGCCGGGACACGGGCTCATGAAGGTTCAAAGTGAGTGAAATGACCTGGAGGCATCTGAGCGGCGGCCATGATCAGAGCTGGTTGAATTCTCTAAATGATAAAGGAAAGGAGCTTCAGTGCTTCCTATCTTGTGTCCTTGAGCGTAGAGGAAACACTGGAGCTTCCTTTAGGAAAGGAAAGGACAAATGCCGTCCCACAATTCCCTGCCGCCGCAACATTAAAGCGACGCACCGTTGTAGTTTCATCCTTGTCCGATCGTCTGAAGTCTAATCCATAAATATAGATTTATTTCTCTTTCAGATCCGTCCAGTCAGGAGTCGTCATGGAGAACAAGTATATTGAATTTCTACCATATCATCATCAATACATAAGCGCCTACGCCAGAACACTCGTCATACTTCTGTCTGAATATAGTTTATTATAATTTCTTGCTCAGTTCCTTGTTTCTATTAATAATTATTATTTCATTGGCTCAACTTCCTGTGTTTGTATTTTTCTTATTTCAATATTTCAATCCTGTTTGTTTTGTTTTTATGGTTAGGAAAAGAGGATCTATCATCCAGGTGTCATACATAAAGTTGGGCAGGTGAGTGATCGGCAACAGGTGTGGCTGATGACGAGCTGGAGACAGTGGTGAGTACTACAGAAACAAAACAGGACACACGCACAACACAAAAGAGAAAGTCAAGAAAACACGTTCGTATTTTTAGATTCTTTCATCCGACCGACTCGACCGGCGTCAGAGGAATAAGAAAACTGTAGCTCAAGTTGACAAGCGGTCTCCACGTGGTTCATCTGCTGCTGCTGCTGCTGAGACTCACTTCAGCTCCGACGACGACGACGACTTCAGCAGCTGAAGGATCCTCAGCAACTTGACACAGAAGATTCACTGTGGTGAGACGCAGAGACGACGTCTCCTCCTCTGGTCGTCACCTGAGCTGCAATGCTAATCTGCTGTTTATCTCCTGTCAGAGAACTGTTTATTGCCGATTCTCTCGGTACACTTAATCCTGTTTGAACATGCAAATTAGGGAGTGACACACACACACACACACACACACACAAATAATCAGAAACACATACAAACATGGGATGCATTCAACAAAGCACCATGAATGGTAATGTGAGCCACAAACTCACACACACATTTAGACACACATACACACACAAACTCACACACACATTTAGACACACACACACACACACACACACACACACACACACCAACCAGACAATGTCCTCAACTCACACAAGCCATTTGGCCGATATGGTGGTTGATGAGACTATAAGGCTGCTGGGTGTGAAATCACGTCCCAACACAGACACACTTCACTTCACACACACTACCCCCTATCACCATTAGAGACAGAAACACACACACACACACACACACACACACACACACACTCTCCAATCAGGGCCCAATGAGCCCATGCAGAGAGAGAAATGGGCTGAAAACAGAGTTCGGGGGGGTTTGGGAGAAAGAACGACAGGATGGAAGATGGACTGATTTCTGTAACTTTGGAGGAATGTACTCAATCGCAAATATAACTCTCCCGTTTTATGGGAGTCCATTTTGTCGGAGTGAAACGAGCCAATCAGAAGAGACCTGTTGTTTTCCGGAGCTCCAGGGAGAAGCCTGAGAGAGGAGATGTAAAAACCCTTTAGACCACAAACACGTCTTCTCATGGATCAACACTTCAAAATAAAACACGGGAGGAGTGGGACCTTTAAGATTGATCATGGTTACATTTATAAAAAATAAATGCAAACATGAAAGTATTGATCATTCCTCCTGACACTTGGCTGTTTTTGTATATTTTTCATTATATGACAAGAATAAAACCCGACGTGTGCTCTCTTGGCGTTTCTCCTGCAAACATGTCGGGCCGTTTTCGTGGTAAATGGCGTCTACAGGAAGTGGTTTCACGGTGCGGTGTCCATGTGGGTGCAAAGACGCGGGTCCTGCATGACACGTGGACTCTTCCTGGCTACGTCGGGTGTTCTTGTGAGCACAGGAACAAAAATATAGTATTGAAAATGTCAATTATCAAGAAGAAAAGAAAAGAAGGAAGAAGAAAAAAGGAAGTTATAATAAGCAACGTGCAGGAAATGGTACGAAAATATGCTTCAAAATAAAAGGTTTTGTAAAAAATAGCCTTTACATTAGACTCTTCTATCCTTCTTCCCTCCCTCCCTCCCTCCCTCCCTCCCTCGGCCCTGCAGTTTGTTTTCCAGCTCCTTTCTGCTGCTGGATGTCCCACCGGGGGCTGAGAGCCTCCACAAAGACCCCGACACCCAGAGTGAAGGAGAAAAGGGGCTGCGAAAAGAGAAAAGGGGAGAGAGAAAGGCAAGGAGAAAACAGAGGGTGAGAGGTCGCAGAGGAGAAGAGGGGAAGAAGAAGAGAGCAAGCGGAGAGGAGAGCTGTAAAGCCGGCGAGAGAATAGAGGACGGAGAAAGAGCGAGGAGAAGACTTAAGAAGACGGAGGATACTGAGAAAAGGACACAAATAAAAGGGGGGCAGAAAGAGAGACAGTCAGCGGTGAAAGAGGTAGAATAAGAGGAGGAGAAAAGAGGCAGGAGAGAGGATAATGGAAGGAAGACAAAGATGTGCCAGAGAGCCGAGGCAGAGATAGAGGCCAGGAGGGAAGGAGGGATTGGATTTGACTCAAACAAGAGTATCCAGCAGAGTAGAAAGGTGGAGATGAGAAAAGGGGAAGAGACAGACTTGATGAAAAGAAATCAAGCTTTGAATAAGGAGGGGAAGGGAGGGGGG
>NW_019524761.1:294703-314225 GCF_002814215.2 Seriola lalandi dorsalis | reverse complement strand
GGGGGAGGGGGGGTCAGTTGCCGGGAGCCTGTGTGTGAGTGTGTATTGTCGGGGATGGAGGGTCATAAGTAGCTGCTAAAAGGCTTGTGCCACCTCTGCTGAGGAGGAGCCCTTCAGAAAACATCTCATCAGCTGTGTGTGTGTGTGTGTGTGTGTGTGTGTGTGTGTGTGTGTAGTGTGTCAGCATGCAATTTGGAGAGGAAGTGTTTTCAGGCGCAAATGGCGCACTCATGAAGTTCGCCATGGGTTAGGTGATTGCACACTTCCCCTCCCCCTTAACACAGACGCAAACACACACACACACACACACACACACTGTCCACACAGATACACACCCTGTCTGGCCGGTCCACAGCCTGTTGACACCTCAGGCTTAATCATCACCTCTGTGTCAGGCTGACAAAATGTTCTGCTCTGATCTGACTCTGTTGCTGCGTTCACAAGCACCGAGGAAGAGAAATCTGCTTATTCTTGGTCTTTCAGCGCTAACCCGATTTCTGCAACGCTGTGTGAATGAGGAACCTAGTTTCACTAACAGGGTTAAGGGATTAAGGAAAACCTGATTAGCAGAAGTTGATTTCTGTTGGAGGAACCTGGTTATTTGCCCACATACCTACGTGCCAGTTTTGACGTTAGGTTTGCGCTTCTGTACGACAGTGTATGGAAATATATATCAGATACAGCACATGCTAATTATTCAGTCATTTATATCCTCACTCTGCTTTTATTTTATTCTAAAAAATGTCAACCTCCTGCAGTATTACTGAAGCTACAAGTTGGTGCGGCCGCTCTCTTCAGTAAAGCCTCTTTTAAACTGGACAAAAAACCCGCTACAACACCTGGTAACATCTGGATTCTCTCGTCAATGTGAAAGTGTACAATCAGCATTCACTCCCGGGGTCAAACGACTCTGCAGCAGTCGTGGGTATTTTATCTGCAGTGATGTAAACATGGCACCTGGGTGTATACGCTGTGAACGGACCTCCCACCTGCCCCACGCGCCGCTGTTAAACCAGGAACACCGCCGCTTCACCTTCAGCTGAGGGCCGAGCTGCAGGAAGCGTCTCACACGGACGCTCCCACACTTACACCAGCACCAACGCGACAGATGCTTTTTACCAGTCTGCAGGGCGGCTAGCAGCTCTCTGTTTGAGTGTGTGTGTGTGTGTGTGTGTGTGTGTGTGTGTGCTCTGTGGCTGCATGTGATGAAGTTGCTTCCTGTTGTGTGTCTGTGTCGTCTCAGTCCAAACTGAAAATCAAACTCGTCTCCACTGCCCTTTAAAACCTTAAACATGTTAGTTTTGGTGTCAAGCACCTCGTTATTTAATTTCTTCCCTCAAATTTATCCCTAAAACATTTAGTAGATTAATTAATCAATCAGCAGAAAATAATAAGGAGCCAATTTACTAATCAATTCATTTACTTTCAGCTTAGATAAAAAGAGGAGTCTAAACATGCGAGCAGCTCCGTGAGGCGCAGTGGTGCCTCGAGCTAAATGCTAACTGACATCAATGCTAACACGCAGGTGCTGAGCAGGTACCGTGTTCACCTGTAGATCAGTGGTCTTTAGTGTTTCGTTTCATATTACACACAAAGGGTTGGATGGGAGATAGAAAAATAAATAAAAAAGTCATTTTTATAAATTAAGTTTCCTCGGCTCTCGGCTTTCACCTTTATTTCATTATTATTATTTATTTCATGTGACTGCTTTCTGCAGCCTCAGGTCTCAGCTCCCACCGTCTGATTCCTAATGTCCTCACCTGCCTCGTCTCTCTCCAGCGAGGCTGCCACTTTGTTTTATTAGAAATCGATCTATTTTCATTGTTCACGCACCGTATGTCAGCTACCGTGTGACCCTGCAAGCGCTCTGACAAATTACGCCGCTGTGCAGGTGAGCAATGTTACGAGATTGGTTGACAGTTTCCTCCCTTTCAGCGGAAACCCAAGTACACATGAAGCGCTTGCGTTCTTACGCTGCAGCGAAGAAATCAGGGGATCAAAGTTATTACACTTCATCCTGAGTGGGACATGAATGTCTGTAGTAAAGTTCATGATAATCCATCCTGTGGTTGTCGAGACACAAATATCAACCTCATGGAAAGGTCAGTGTATCACCGTAGCGACCAGGCTTCATCCTCTGCGGACCATGAATGTCCGAGTAAAGTCTTAAGTGTCTAGCAGCTAAAATCCAAAGTGTTTCCACATGTTTGAGGATGAAATTTGCACGTTTGCGTGAAAGTTATTAGTCCGAGGACACACCTGTGATACCTGTCGAGCTCCGTTACAGAGACTCACCTCAAGGAATGTGGCGGCAGAGCGGGAGATAATTTGTCCTTGTATCCAAAATAGTGAAATCCCCGTTCAGTGAGTAGTTGTGTTGTTGTGTACAGGTAATCACGGCCACTGTCTCGTCAGCATGTTGACAGTCCCGAGGTCAGCGCGCCTCCTCAAACAGACTTAATTCCCATTGTGAGGAGGAGAAAGCGTTTCTGAATCTGTGTTTCTCGTGCAGTTTCTGATTTAAGTACCCGCTGAAAACTGCTCTGAGGAGCATGGGAGGTTAATTAAAGATGGCCAGCCTGCCCCCCCCCCCCCCCTTCATAACAACAAGCAGCAAGGCTCCGTAATGTCCCGGCTGATGTCCAGCTGATTCTCAAAAATCTTGTCCAGGGGATTTGAATGTGCTGCCCCGTCATGTAGTGAACAGCTTTTGACGTTAAAAATGATTTTGTCATGTTCCTTCCTTTCTTTTTCTCTTTTTTTTTTCCCGTCTTCATTCCTGCCCAGATGTCGGCTGTGGATTAACCCCCGTCTGAAAGTGGAAACATGTCTTTACACTGGAGTTTAGGAAACAGCAGCCTCAACGCTTAAAGTTGTGAGTGAGTCACTGCTGGCTTCGCTATCAGCTCCGAGACACGTCATCGATGCTTCTCGCTCATGTGCTCGTTGGCAGAGGTGAAAAACCACCAGTGCAAATTAACAACCGTTACTGTAATAACATTTTTCATACTGTTGAACCAGCTGAAACGCCAGAGACTTAATGTGTGGAGGCGAAAACTGCATCAGCAAAGCTTTTTGAAGCCCAGGAGATGGACAAAGACGGTGTTGACTACAACAGGTCTGCGCTGAGAGGAATCAATGCCAATAACTCAGAGGGACGCGGCTCGAACAAAAAGGGAACCTTGATGGGAATTGTTGACAAAATTGGATGTCAGGAAAACCTGTGTATCATTTTTCTCTCAGCGTGGGCAAAGTGGAGTTCCTTTCAAAACACCTTCAACGGATGCAGAGTCCTCCGTGCATGGACCTCACCTCACTTCAGTCAGTGACAGTGAATCTGCACCATGTTTATGTCTTCCTCATAATGAATATTACAATGTTAAATCTAATGTTAAATGTCTGATACTGCTGGTATTATGGATGACAGTCCTGACAACAGCCACATTAAATGTTTTTTGCAATGTTAAAATAAAACATACTCAAACATATGAGTGGGATTTCTGTTCAACCACAAGCTAAATTTGTTCTCACCTTCCTTGTGATTGACGTCGTCAAGCTCCGCCTTCTATCAGACACCAACTTCACCACATTTTATAGACTGGAACTTTAATTACTATTTTTAATTCACATGGACTGTCAACAAATTTAATTTAATTAGTGCTGAATTTGCCTGATATTTATTGTCCTAAACAATTTAGAAAGGATGACTCTAACCTACAGACTGTTTCTATGTTCACTCTTATAGGAGCTATTTGTAAGTTTTGCTATTGCTACATAGCTAGGGTTAGCATTAGCAGCTGTTTACTCCCCAGTCTAGAAGAAGAAACGTTGTGATTTCAGCATCAAACTTCATCCCTTCACTCACCAACATCTGTCTCCAGAGGTGGAAAGCAACATCAATGTTAACTCCTGTCTCTATCACGTCTTCTCCTCTACTGACGTTAGCATGCTAACCAGCTAGCCCCGGCCCGTGTTGTCACTTTCCAATAGCGACTCGCCTTTTAATAATAACTGGAGGTGACTGGACAGTGGTTGTAACTGCTGGAAACACAACGTCCAACCAGTTACATTATTAAGATGATTTGGTCCATTATGTGGCTCGGCTAGAAATTAACTCGGGCAATTCCAACTCAGTGATGAAAATTCATTAAGTGACTGAAAGCAGAAGATTGCCTTCAACAACTAGTTTAGAGAATTAATGCGGCACCAGAACATGGCTGACACGGCCAATAGTGGCAGATAAAAAATAAAATAAATGAGAGCTTCAAGAAGTAAAATCTCATATTGTGTGGGGAAGGACACAGAATAAATTACAAACACTGAAAAACCCATAAGAGACCTGTCTGATATTTGTAAATGCTGCAGCTGAGTTTCAAATTCCATTCTAGTTTATGCAAATATAATTTAATTTACTTATTTAACAGGGACGATGCAATTTAACGTGGTTCTAATACAGAGCATGAAGCATTTTACCTGTACAGTGTAATTATAATATAATATAATATATATAATAAGCCAGAAACCACAATACACTGCAGATGTGAAAGTAAAATACTGTAGTGAACTGTGTTGTGATGTACGGTCTAAGAATTATATATATATTGTAAATAAGCGCATGAATTATCATTAAGCTTCTTACTGAGACTCTTCAGTTTGATGATGAACAAACTGTCATGAACATGTGATGCAGATTAAACAGTTAAAGTTGATGTCAGACTGTTTCTGCTGCAGAGAGGAGAGAAGTAGTTGATGCCTGATGAGTCAGTCCGACTGAAATGTTCATTCATTATCGTGGAAACGTTGAACAGTTCGTGGATCGTTGCTGGTTTAGCTTGTATTTCCAGTCGTGGTCACAGAGTCTCCTCATGTTGTTCTGAGCTGCGGTGATGAAGGAGAGAGTGAAAACATCGTCGCTGTCAGGAATCTGTCGGATTAAAGAATCTTTGTTCAATTAAAATGAAGCTCTAATAGTTGTGATCTATTTATTCAGTGTGATGAACTCTCCTCTGTTTGTTGGCAGCTCTGTTTTAAACTGCTTATTGATCACTCTATTGTCAACTCTTTTGTCCCTGTCAGGATCCTGAAGGAATGATGACTCAGTTTTTCCGGTGATCTGATTGGTCGGTGGTTTTGATCTGATCCTCTGAAGGTAACCCGCTCCGGGGAAGGTTAGGAGTTCAGGGTAAGTTACCATGGTGATTTACGCCGGTGACAAGCAGGGGCGGGGCCAGACATTGTAAACAATCTTTAGCTCCATCTTAAGTGGATATTCAGAGGACATTTATTTCTTCATGCTGTTCACTGTATCAAGACATTTGTACATCATTTGGGAAAAACAGGAAAGTTGCCCAGGAAAAAAACAAATCCTCCTAAACCTGCATCATATTCTGAATGTAATTGTTCTCTGTCTCCATCGTTCTGAAACCATGACACAACAGATGCTGACAACGACTCATTTTCACTGCTGTCACATAAAAAGAGGCAAAGATTGTCTGATGTGACTATTTTGACTTTACATGACACAGGTGGGGAATGAATTTGACATAAACTGCATCACTAACCTTGACACCTGTTGTTGTGACACTGTGCTGGAGCAGAGTTCACAGAGTTAATGATCTATATTTAAGTTTACATGATTATCTTAATAAAGTCCCCAATAAGCTTCATTAATGACTTTAATATTAATATTATATTCATGCTGGTTTACTCTGTGTCCATGAGGATGTGACTTGTTGTTGTGTAAATGTGTCTTAATAAAACAGCATGTTATATGATCTGAGTTCATCCTGCATCTAAGAGCTGACGTGAGGAAAACCGCAGGAAATTAACAAACGCCGTTCAGGCCCAGCGCCAGAACAGTAATGGCCGTCCGGCACGGGTGGCTGCTTCCGGCCTGGTTGTGGAGTGTTGGACTCGGAAAACCAGGCGGACCGCACTTCAGCCGGATCTCTGGGCCCGGACCCGGCCGAGTCTTTGCCAGAATCATTTGAATAACAGCAGAAACTTTTCGTACCTGTGACAGTTTCACTCATGGCTCGCCATAAATAAACACTAATATAAATGGCTATTTCCCCAGTACATTACTAACAGAGCTCCATTGATTTGCTGGTCCAGTCAGAGACTGAGAGGAAAGGACACCGAGTTGAAGTTATAATAATGTTATAATAAACTTCATATAAGATTTGGCGCCCCCCCCCCCGCTCCACCTACGGTAACAAGTGAACCGCCATTGGAGGACTCAAAACCCGGAGTTAACCCTGCGGTTACCTTGACAACCTCACATCCTGCTCCGTATAGTACAGACGTCTGGACCCACGTTGGTCTGGAGGACACACACGAGTATCATTAGAAACCTCTGGATCCCTCTCTGTGATCCTTGAAGTCTAATGTACAGAGAACATAAAGTGCATCGGACAAGAAGAGAGAAACGCTGGGGTTATTCACAGTCTCTGGTATCGTTTTGAAGCAGGTCTGAAACCAGCTGTGGACAGCGTGGTCGACCATTCACTGAGGTTTTAATTTAAAACCAGGCCAGGAGCTTATGAGGCCTCGCATGTGACCAAACACAGTGACATGCAGACACAGATCTCTTCTCTTCTCCCTCCTGCCTCTTCATTTGCACTCTTTATATCAGTGTACAATGAAGCAGTGGGGCTCAGGAGGAAAAACCTGCAGCAGAAAATAAATTGAAATGATTACAGCCGTCGGTGCAGAGAGAGAAAGAAGAGAGGGACAGAGGCAGGGAGAGAGAGGGAGAGAGAGAGAGAGGGAGAGAGAGGGAGAGAGAGAGAGAGAGAGGGAGAGAGAGAGAGAGAGAGAGAGGCAGATATTTTTGCGCTATTGTCCCCCAGTGCTGAACCACTCAAGTGGAGTGTTTATGGTGAGGAAAGCGTGTTCCCGAGCTGTCAGCCCCTTGGTTAGCAAGATTTGGGGAGACAAAAGGTGTGTGTGCATGTGGTTGTGTGTCAAGGCCGACGAACACATTCACACATTGTTTGTCTGTTGAATGTCTTCACACTGAGGTGAACCTGTGTTTTTCTCCCTGCTCTCACCGGGGACACGCAGATCTATTTCTATTTTTCTCTCACTCTCCAGGACGTGACTCTTGTCCCTGGAGGAGTGTGTGTGTGTGTGTCTCTTTGTGTGTGTGTGTGTGTGTGTGTGTGTGTGTGTGTGCGCGTAAGCTACACAGTGTTGGCCTCAGAGCAGCAGATGCCTGTCGGAACTGTGTATGAAAACAAAGGGTCATACCGTCATATTTAATGACAATATAATAGAATTTGAGCTGAAAAACGACGGAGAAATCCTGGTTGTGCACTGAGTGTATGATGAACAGGAAGGTGATCACTCTTACAGCAACGAATCACAGTTCAGTAATCGTAGCACAGTCACTGATGCCAGTAACTCTCCCTTACCTCGACACTTGGGGGTGGACTTGTTTAATGGGGGGGTTGTTATCAGTCTGATAACTTTGTGACTGGTCCAGGATATTGGTTGATGTGCAGGGTTTTTGTATGTATTTCGAATGTAACTCAGGTATTTAAACTTTGTGTGATCTTCGTTCGTGGTCACAGGTATGATGTGACCATTCAGGAGTCACCTGTGTTAGAGTTGGAGACTTCTGCAGTCAGCGAGGCTAAGCTAGCTGCTAGCTGCTCAGTCCCTACACACTTTTATGGTTCCCAAATTGTTAAATTGCGAAAATCTTGTTTTCTATTACTGCACACGTCTCGTTACTTTGTGATAGCCAATGTTAACTCTTGTCTCTATCATGTCTATCATGCCCTACTGAAGTTAGCATGCTAACCAGCTAGCCCCGGCTCGTCTCGTCGACTCACTGCAGCCTCCAGTCTGACCTCAATCACCAGCACCCGCGTTCAGCAGCAGAGAAAACTTACATGCAGCCATTTTAAGTAAAGCATCAATAATTTAAATGTTATTGTGAAGTGATGGGCTGTTGCAGTTACTCATTCAAACTGAAACATTGGTGGTGAACTCAGTTATTGCTCCCTACAGGGAAACGAGGCTGAATTACCAACTCTGCTAAACCCAAAAAACCTGCCTCAGGACTCAGGATCCTCAAGGGCCTCGAAAGCTGCGGGTTCACTGCATGTCAATTAATTTGTGGTAATTTAATTAAATAATCAATATAAGCTAAAATGGAAAGCGCATTACGTCCTGTGTTATAGAGAGACCTGCGTCACAATCTAGTTTTAATACCTTATGTTAAAATGATATCTCAGATAAATGTGTTTAATCAACTTCACACTAACTTTATTCTGGGAAACTGATCTTAGTGACGTTTCATCCTTTTATGTTTATCTTAGCTACACGTTAGCTACTTTAAAATTCATCCTTGAGTGAGACACATTCACAGTGATCTCTGTGCAGCACAAACACCGTCTCTGTATCCTCAGCCATGACTTCTGATCATAAACCCGCCTCTCTAACCTCCATCTACGTCAGTGCAGACGTCCCCTGGACACCGCCTGTGTGTGTGTGTGTGTGTGTGTGTGTGTGTGTGTGTGTGTGTGCATCTGCTTCACACAGAAGTATCTCTACCCTTTATAGCACCTCCCTGCTCTGAGTGATAATGAGAGAAATTACACACAATGGATCCACTTTTTTCTTTGGAGGCAGGAGAGAGAAATAATGGGAAGGGGAGACAGAGAGAAAACAGGATATGGCACAAAAAAAAAAGAAGAAGGGCTAATACAGGGGGAAGAAAGAGAGAAGAGGGAGTGACTGCAAAAGCAAGAGAGTGATTGCCTATTGACTTGATGAGAGAGGGGATGCATCATTATATAATTGTAAATCCCAGAAAGATAGGGTGTAATAGGGCTTTCTCTCCTCCCACCGCTGCTTTGGTAATTTATCCCTCTCTCTTTCCATCCCTTTCTATCTCTCTCTTTCACCCTGTCACCCATCAATCTTTTTCCAATTACCTGCTCTGTCTATCCACAAATCCATCATAATCATTTCCATGG
This sequence comes from Seriola lalandi dorsalis, assembly GCF_002814215.2. Classification (NCBI taxonomy): domain Eukaryota; kingdom Metazoa; phylum Chordata; class Actinopteri; order Carangiformes; family Carangidae; genus Seriola; species Seriola lalandi. The sequence continues at coordinate 305,238 of NW_019524761.1, read as the reverse complement.
TAACGGGTTGCATCCTCCATTGGCTTTGGCCTATTGTTCAATATAATTGTGCGCCAAAAAGCAGTCTTTAGAAGAGGGAAGGGAGTACACAGCGAGACACGGGTCTGGATATTGTCGCTGTGCTCGGTGACTAATGTCTCTCCCGTGTCTCCGAAGAGTCAACTTCAGAGGAGATAGTCTGTTTAATTTCAGCCGTGGCGTCCATTCATCAGACATTTTATCAGACATTATGTGTAGATTGGCTTTATCCCAGGCTGATGAAACATCTTCTCCGCTCGTGCAATTGTCAGTTATTGTGAACATGAGAAAGTATAACTGCCATTGCAAGGTCAGTGAAGAACAAGATGATGTGTTGCTCCTAACAAATAGCATTTGTTAATGCTCCCCGAAAATCTATTAAAGTGGTTTGATTGGAATAATTGTAAGTTAATGAGCACAGATTTTTAGAGTGCCTTGTGTCTTTTTCTTTTTTTTCTACATAATTAAAGAAGAAACCTTTTTGCGCCCAAAGAGCTCCGAACCCCGGCCACAACATTCAGAGGTCACATGACGAATCACTGACGTAGATTGTTCCCTGTCCTTGCTTAATGCAAACATGCCATGTCATAGTAGGCGCATTGTGCAAAGTGAGAAAGCTGAGATTTATTCATTTCCTGTTTCTGTCTTGGCAGCAGAAAAAAATGTATGTGTGAAATTTGAATGCAGCTCACAGAGAAACCACCAGGCAACACGACTTATGGTGCGAGTCCATGATGAGCTCATGTACAGTTCACGGTATACGGCCTCTTTAAACAGTCATTGGCTGAGCAGCTGAAACGTGTCTGTCTGAATGTTCTCAACTTTATAGTTTCTGGATGATGGTCAACTCATAAAGGTCCATATGTTTTATTTTTAATGTTGATCCATAAGAAGATAAAAACCATCTCAGTGTAGTTTTACATCTCCTCTCTCAGGCTTCTCTCTGCAGCTCTAGTAACAACAGGTCGGTGAGCCAATCAGAAGAGAGGAGGCTCTGAGCCTCTCTTCTGATTGGCTGACTGTTTTCTGGGTGAGCCAATAAAAATATAGCAGATTTCAGGTAAAATCACTCAGAAAAACCAAATCCTGCAAAGGTTTGGATGGTGGGTCCTGGTGGGCGGGGCTTGGTGACTGCTTCGTTGTGACATCACAAAGTTCCAGAAGTCCTGACGGCTGGTTTTAAGGCTCAGTTTCTGAATACAGGCTGTGTGCATTTCTCTGTGGACTGAGGCTTTGATACTTTCACAGTATTAATATAGAAGCTAGAGCTGATCTATAATCACACTACACATGGACACAGACATTTACACTTTATAGGACCTTTAATTTGAAACTGTAAACATTTATGTAAAGATAAATCCACTTCAACATTTTCTTTATCCGCTGCATGAAAGATAAAAATTTAGAAATTAAAATTAAAGAATGGTTCAGTAATCTTTAACTGTGACACCAGATATATCCTGGCACCCAGCAAAGAATGCCAGCATCGGCATACTAATGACTGCATAGCAACAGCTTTGTTTTACCTTCCCACTGACGCGCTGTAAGACAAAGTGTATGAACGAAAGCAAACATATTATTGTGTGGACGGCGAAATGTGTGATTTCAAATATATCCACATTAGAATGGACAGCTTGTCAGGATTATATCATTTATCTAGCAGCACACTCTGGACTCTATTGTTTACAGAAATCTGCTGCACGTGTGTTGGCAAATTATCAAATCACAGCTTAGCAGGCGGCGCTGCTGCAGAGGTAGTGGACTCAACAATATAATACAATATTGTTCAACTGTGAATTTACCTGCCTCCTGTGCCTCTCTCCGATTCTCCTCAAAATCCTTGTCAAATTTGTGTGTGTGTAAATCTTCTTTTTTGTTGTGACAATCTTTATGATTTGTTTAATTCCCACATACTGCATCATCCTTGTTAGGCCAGCCCTCCTTCTAGAGGTCAGCAATGATACAACTAAAAAATATCATAGTCAATACAGATGCAAATTTTAAGCAAAATAAAAATGTAAAATGAGGTTTCTCTTATTTTACATTATCTTTTGAGATATTTTTATATATATATAAACAGTAACAACGTCACTTTTAACTGTTTTCTTTGTAGACTTTTCTCCTCGTCGTTGCCTAATCACTTTGGGAGTCTTTAACTTCTGGGTATAGCCTCAAACACATGAGCAGAAGGCTCCATTTTCTTGTGAAATAAGCCTTAGCCTATGAGCCTATTAGGTTGACAGTTGGTTCCAAACCCTGTGTGTCCTGCTGTGGGGAAACAGACTGGAGTGCTTGCACCCATTCTAATGAATGTGTATTTGCTGACCCGGGGTAATTGATATTTATAGGGCACATAATGGTGTCAATTTAATTTGCAAAACAGACATGACTTTGATATTCACGGGGAGAAGTTGGGCTCGTTATCAGCTTCAATATAAAATGCGCACATATGAAGGACTTTGAGTGAAGAAGTGTTTTTAGTGGATTTAAAGGACAGATAATGATCTTGAAATACATTTTACAGCAATAACAAATAACTGGAAAACGTGGCTTATTCGTGCTGTTTACACCTTGTTTTTTACATTACATCAGATGCTTGTGAATCACAATCACTTTTACAATTCATGTAAAAATAAGGCAGAGAGCGGCGGGCGCTGGGAGCTGCAGTTGGTTCCATGCTGATTGGAGACTGGAGGGTTTTGTTATTGTGTTGGTTAGTGATGTGTAACATCCTCCATCTACCATCAATTTACTGACCCGCTCCTCTTTTCCCTCTCTCTCTCTCCCTCTCTCTCTCTCCCTCTCTCTCTACTCTATGTTGCTCAGTCTTAACAAGTCACACAGACATATAGCCAAAGAGACAGGAAATGAAAGGATTTGACTTTTAAAATAAAAGACTTACTATTACTTCTTCACTCCACTGCTGCATATTTTAGACATTAGGTGTGAGATCTTTTTTTTTAACTTTATAGTATTATAGTATAACAATATAGTATTAAAGACATTATTCAATATTAACATTTAACAAACCTTAAACACAATTGTATCTGTAGTGTGAGACTTGGACAGACATTAATGCTGTTTCCTTTATGGCCCAAAAAGACTGAGAAAAACATGGTTGTAAGGATTTCACATAACTGTGTTTCCCCTTTGGCTCTGACTCTATGATCATCTGATCACTGGATGTTGAAACAGGGATACAAAAGAGGTTGTGACGACTTAGAAGCTGATTCAAAGTCTGACCTGTTCTCTAAATTCACTCGCTGTGTCTCTCTGAACCAAGGACTTTCTATACTTTTCCTCTTTCGGGGACAAACTCCTATAAAGAAGCAGGAGAGAGGGGGCAACAATAGCTCGTTAAACTGAAGACAGCGTGTTATAGAAGAATATTTTTGTTAATGTTTGTGGGTTTCGTTATAATTGAAAGATATATTTTTGCATCTTTGGGAGATTTTTGTTCATCCTTGCCTGAGACCTACTATATGTTTTATGTTTTTCTCTATATGTTCTATTCTAGTTTTATTTCATTTTTGACATTCATGCTCTGCTCTAACAAGTCAATAAATCACAACTACAGCTGCATTTATGGAGAAGTTGTTATTTAATAAAGTGGTCTTTCCTTGTATTTTATATAAGAATAAGAGTAAAGCTGGAAGCTGGAAGCTGGAAAACTTTACAAAGACCATTGTTCTGGGTAGAAACCTGTATGATAAAACCCGTCTCCTGTACTGGATTACTAAGTAACTCTATTGAACAACAGCAACTTTCTTTATCTCAGAATTCATTCAATATGATTAGAGCTGAAATGAAGATTTGATGAGTCAATTGACAGAAACATAATCAGAAACTACTTTGATAATAAATTGTTTCAGTCATTTTTCAAGTAAAAATAGTAAAAAAAAAATCAAATATTATCTAGTTCCAACTTTTAGTTAAACAAAACTATCTATCTATCTATCTATCTATCTATCTATCTATCTATCTATCTATCTATCTATCTATCTATCTACAGTGTTAGTTAGTTTGAAGATAATATAAATAGGGTGAAGGGTGAATAAGTGGATGGTTTCTTTTTCTTTTCTTTTTATTTGACATTGATAAATTCACTGATTCTCAGAGTGATTCTGAACTTTGAAATACATCTGGAAATATAACAAAATTGATATTTGATGTAACAAAACCATCATCAACGCACCTATAACGAGTTATTATAGGTTAAGTATTAATTAAATTATCTTTCAATGAATTGTGTACTAACTAACAATAATAAAAGTATTGACAATCAGTATGTCTCTCAAGAGAACTGCCTCTTAATGTGGAGATTTTAGGCCAAGATAGTAAACGTAGCTCAAATTAGAAATCCATGTCTTGTGTCGATCATATTCTAACTGGCAGCCTGATGAAAGTAAGAATCATTAAAATGTATTTGTTGTTGTTATTTTGTGTACGCTCGTAATAATGAATTTTATTTTGAAATCTGTGAGCGGAAGTGTGATCTTACATCCTGTCTGGTTTGACACTGGCTGCTCAGTGTGTGTGTGTGTTTGTCTGTGTGAGAGAGTGTGTGTCTGTGTGCGTGTGAACTCGGCTTCCTGCTGCTGCTCGGTGTCCGCACACCGTCCGTCTCGTCAGTGTTGATCGGCTCGCCATGGCGGAAGGACGCAGAGAACAGCCGCCCCATCCCCTCTTCTCCATACCACCGGCCAGCAAGCGACCCTGCCTGCGCCCTGCTCCCCGAGGTCCCGGCCCGGGGCCCGGCCACGGCAGCGGGTTGCACGGCTCCCGGTACCGTTCCCCGGAGTCCCTTCTGGACTGCGCCGCGAAGGCAGTAGCGGAGAAGTGGGCCTTCGAGAGAGTGGAGGAGCGCTTCGAGCGGATCCCGGAGCCCGTCCAGCGCCGCATCGTCTACTGGTCTTTCCCCCGCAACGAAAAGGAAATATGCATGTACTCTTCGTTTCAGTGCCGAGTCGCCGGCGAGGAGGGTCCGTCGGCGGCTACCGGCGGCGCTGGGGCCGCTGGGTCCGGAGCTACGACCGCCGGTGGCGGCGGCGGCGGCGGTGGTGGTGGGGGATCTACAGCCGTTACAACGGCTACCGCGGGGGCAGCCGGAGCGGCGGGCACGGGAGACGGACTGCCATTCCGCCGCGGTATCAGGCTGCTAGAGACCGGCTGTGTGGAAAACGTTTTACAAGTCGGTAAGTGGAATAATTTCAGTTTCACCGAGGCTTTTTCTCTCTCTTTGGCTCAAACACTGGACTGTTTTTCTCGAGTCTCGCCGCCGCCGCCGCCGCTGGATCTAATGGGGGATGATTGATGGAAGTTTTCCCCGCTATCGTGGAAAGTATGCGAAGCGTCTGTTTTCGGCGCAAATTAACCCGCACATGTTTCTGCGTGTGTTTTCAGTCGAGTTGGCTGGTGGGGAAACATTTTCTGTCGAGTTTCGAGCTTTTTTTTTTTCTTTTCTATATCCCGCTTCTCCGCTAGAAAAGAAAAAGGGGAAGCGAGCCGCCTGCTAGCTTAGCCGACCGGCTGCTGTTTAAAAATTAAAGGGCTTCCTATTGTGGCTCTTCATTTCCCCGGGGCTCCGGCTACTGCACCGGGCTTACCTTCACGCTGAAGCCCCGGCTCTCTGTGTGTTGGAGGAGGAGGGAGGACGGGGAGGTGGAGAGAGAGGGGGGAGGGGGGGTTATAAGGAGGAGAAGCCGTGTTTCGGGTTATTATCAGCACCTCTCTCCCTCCGTGGGGCTCCCGGTCGACGGCCGGAGCTGGCCGGAGCCGTAACCCCGGCAGAGAGGCAGGGGAGGCGCGGAGGAGGAGGAGGGCTGACAGACGCGGATATACAAAAGACCCAGCGTTACAGCGTCGGGGCTTTATTGTTATTATTATTATTTTTATTTTTTTCAGTTTGTTTGAGCGAAAAGTCGTTTTTACTCAACTCACCGTCGGTTGAGGGTGGCTTAGGCGAGGAACAAAGGCGGTTATTGGGTCTCTTATTATGATTAATCCAACGTTAATCCGAAAAAATCCCCCACAGCTTTTTGTTTATTTGCTGCTGCTGCTGGTCGGACCGGACAAAAGAGCGCAGTCGCTATAAGAAGGTGGAAAACACACGTCGGGAGTGTGTGTGTTGTTGTTTTTTGTCTTTTTTTTTTATTATTAAACCTTCCGCCATAGTAAAGCTGTATATAAGGTTAAATGTCTAGTATTATTATTAGTAGTAGTTCGTTTTGCCCGCAGCCTCTCGGTCGTTTGCAGCACAAAAGGCTTCCAGTTGAAATGATCGATAAGCGTCTCGCATTTCCAGCGCTGCAGAGAGGCTGTTTCCAAACAAAGGGCCATTCCGCAAAGCTCCTTCTCCACTCACTCTCATTAGTTTCATACCCCCCCCACACCACCCACCCACCCTCCACACGGCCGCGAAATGAGCCCAGACATCAGGGAAATTGATGAGATGAAACCGATGGATAGTCAAAAAAAAGAAAGAAAAGAAAACAACAACAACAAAACAGCCTTTTATGGTTCGGGAGGGTTTTTCTAAAGCCATATGGTGTGAGAGTCACTGGAGCTTGTCTGGGGTTTCATGTTGCTCCAATGTATCTGGGGGGGGGGGGCTGCAAACTGTGGCTGCGTTTCTCTGTGTGACTGCTGTATCTAATTGCATCTCATAAATGCTCATCGATTCCACCCCATAACTAAATGAAATTGGAGACTTATGAATATGAAAGTGAGATTCGTTGCAGTCTGGCCGTGATAACTTTTTTTTTTTGCAAGTTTTTAGTCTGCAGCAGAGAGTTGGTGCATAAAAGCAACGTGCAGCCAGGCGAGTTTTAAAAAGTCAAACTTGTTTTTGACTTTACTTGTTTACTGTTTACGGCCTCAAGGACTTACATTTGTAAAACTAACTACTTTTACCACTTCCTGTCATTACAAACACTTTACACCTTTACCTCTGGTAGTCTGTAAATGCTGCTGTGTGCATCCACAGAGCTCCGTTTGAAACAGTTAGAAAGTCTCTTGCAGTGTTGAATGTGCAATTTGTGATCTAAGAAGCTATAGGTATAAGCTTCAGTTGAAATTTTAATGGTATAAAACAACATACACCCAATAAGCAAGTACTTCCAGTCTTACCTGCCTCACCGGCAAATCGTTTCCAATCTCCCCCAAGGTCAGTCACAGCAGGCAGGGCACATGGTTTTATTTATCTGTCAACAAAACACAAGACGGGCTGAATAGCTGTGTGACATCAAGATAAGATTTGGCTTATTTTTCACTTTGTGGACCATGGGAACCGGTTTCTCGTGGAGGGTTTGCTCGCTGACTTATCAGGAGAACAATTGTTTTGTTTCTTTAATGTTTTTTTCAGAGCTGGATTTAGAGAGGTTGGGCACCCGAGCACGCTCATACACAAAGCCCTCATTAAGGATCGTGTTTCACACCTGTAAAGATTGCTCTCACCTGACATGGCACAACATAATCACCACTTAAAGCACTACTTGTTTTTTTTAAAAGAAAAGCGAGATGGACGTGCCTCGTGAACTCTGTAAGAGGAACCTGCCGGGGAGCGATTGGGAATGAGACCAGGCTGCGTGCTGACACATGCACGTTGATGATGCATGGTTTAAAATATGGCATCTCGGTGGAATTAAAACTTGCATTAAACTTTCGAACCATACGATACACATGCTAACTGTTTATATCGGCTGCCTTTTACATTCATGCACCAAAAGCAAACAACCATTTTTTTTGTTGTTGTTGCTGGTTTTATCATCTTTGTATTTAGTTCACTTTGCTTGTAGTCAAGGCCGAGTCATGGTCTGTCTGCATCAGCCTCAGGTGGAGGTGCTGTGTTGTTGTTATGCAGCTCTCGTCTCTCTTTGTGACTTTAAAGGAGCTGAAACAGCAGTTTTCCTCTGGCATCCTCAACGGTTTATAGATATCTGCCAAATATGGGCAAATCAGGCAAATCACGGATTCCCCTCACATCTGATTTAATGAAAAGACAAAGTTACACAACCATGATGCAGCAGAGAGGCCGGAGACGCCGAAGCGGTGAGCTCACGAGCTAGGCTACCAGGAGGATATAGTATTATTACTCACAGCTACCACAAGTCCAGCAGGAGCTCCTGTTCCTGTAAACTCACACTCGTCTTTGGACTCGGTTTCTTCTTTCTGTCCTGTGCTCTGAGGATCCGTGCGCCCAGAGCCAGATCTGGAATTGCTCTTGTTTTTTCAAGCAATTACTAATGGGATCTGGTGCTAGGGAGTTAGGAGGAGGAGGAGGAGTGTGTGTGTGATCTGCTTTTTGGTGCCCGGGTCACAGGAAGTTTAAGACCAGACTAGGAGTGTGTCAGAAGAGGAGGACAACTGTTGCCGGCTGTTGTCACAAAAGTTTAAGCAACACAAAATCAAATGTTTCTTCTTTCTTTTTTTTTCTTCACAGTTGCTTCATTTTCACATCGTCTTTAAAAACACGAAAAAAACGGATGAACGCTGGATGTGGTTTTTTCACTGTTGAGCAATAACAAATAACAGAGTGGTTTTGGTAGAAATTGATGATATTTACCATCACAGACGTGTGTGTGTGTGTGTGTGTGTGTGTGTGTGTCAGCAGTTACAGGATGAGTTGACTGCGGTTCTCTCAGATGCCCCCCCCCCCGCCTCCTAAAGGCCGTGTCTGTCGGCCTCTTTTAATAGTCATACTGAGGGACTGAAGGGACGTGAGCTCATCAACGACTCATCGGCCCATGTGTTCATAATAATCTGCTCCTCGCTCCAAGTCATAATTAGAATAATCAAAGCTAAGCGTGCTTGTATTTGTAAACCCCCAACCCCCCCACACCCCTTCGTACACGCCACATACACACACACACGTGCGTGCACTCAGGAGCCCCTTCGCCAGAGCCTTATGAAGTCCTCAGAGAGCGGGAGGAAGGGATATAAGAGGAGGGAGGGAAGAGAGAGAGGGGGGGGGGTTCTTTAGCTTTGAGTCAAGCTTTGGGATTATTGGGTCATGCTTTGTTACCCAGCTGTAGAAAAACCCCTTGTTCACAGAAAGGGGTGTGTGGGAGGGATCTGTGTGTGTGTGTGTGTGTGTGTGTGTGTGTGTGTGTGTGTGGGTGTGTGTGTGTGTGTTCAAGGCCCTGTCTCAGCGACGTTACATAAAGCTGTAATGGGTCCCTGACGTCTTTTGAAGCACCTGTGACAAAGCGAGGCAGCAAAGTTGAACGGGATTAAAGTGTATGGGACAGTCAGTCAGTGGCGGGAAAAAGGCTGTGTGTGTGTGTGTGTGTCTGTGGGGGGGGGCTTCTTTACTCCAAACGTTGGAGGTCCTGAAATGTGCAAAACTGGTCCTTTAATCAGGGCTGCGTGTCAGCACTTTATGTTACTGAGTGAAAAAGGCAAATTACCACAAGTTGGAATCAAGTTTTATGTTTCTTTTCCAATATTTTTCTGTGATCAGATCAAAAAATAAGTTCTTGTACGTGTTCTTTGTGTTTGATAATATGTAAGATTGAATCATTTTATCCTCTTTTGTTAAATTCAAACAGAAAAAATAAAAAAAAACATGTTTATAGTTTTCAAAATAAAGTATTAAAAAGTGTCACGTTTGCACTCGTATCCAAAAATTTCCCCACAGCGCTGTGGTTAATTAACGTGAAGTGACTGATATAGAATAACATACTGTTGGTTTAAACGGTGAAGATGGTTTCCCTTGTAAATGACAAAGAACACAGCAATCGGAAGATCTCCAACCACATCATTTACCAGGGCTGCAACTAACGACCGATTCATTATTGATTAATCTGTCAACTATTAATGAATCATTCAGTTTATAAAATGTGGAATAAAATAGAAATCACACGTTCCCAGAGCCCAAGGTTACATCTTTAATTTGCTTGTTTTTGTTCCCTCCAACCAGCAGTTCAAAGCAGTTAAGTTATTAAGTATGATTTTTGCTGTGTGTGTGTGTGTGTGTGTGTGTGTGTGTGTGTGTGTGTGTGTGTGTGTGTTTGTGTGTGTCAGTGGTTAGTCTTGCCAGTATTTCCTCAGATGTAATTTCCTGGCAGAATGGCTGCAGGGTTCCTTGTTGTGGAAAAGCGGGTCCTCTGGTGTAATCTGCTCTTGCGTTTGCCGGAGAGCGTTGCGATGAAAGACAGAAGGAGGTGGTGAGCTCATCCTCACTTGCCTCATCTCCCATCTTTCTCCTGACTCCCAGGACCGAGTCCACCGGCACACCGCTCGCTTCTCGTCTGTCGCTCCACGTCTCCTCTGCTGTCTTTACTTTCCCTTTGTTTTCTTTCTGTATCTGCTTTTCGCTCAGTCATCAACCTATATATGTAACCTCTAATTTTACACACACACACACACACACACACACACAGAGACACACACACACACACACACACCCCCTCTCTCTGTTCCTGCAACTAATATCAGTAAGAGATGACTCGCTCTTTAGTCATATTCTGTCTGTAGGCTCCTCCATAGTGGCTGCTGGTTGAGGAAGTGGTTTTGAC
>NW_019524761.1:289555-294683 GCF_002814215.2 Seriola lalandi dorsalis | reverse complement strand
GGGGGGGGGGGGGGGGGGGGGGGGTCGTCGGCAGACCGGCGGCGTCGTTTGTTCCGCTCCTTGATTCCTGTATTCGCACCTTTTTTATACAGAGCAGCGAGGAGGGGAATGAGGACTGGAAGAGGATGTGGACTCTTGTTCTTCTGGGTAGCGGTGAATAGCTTCACAGAAGTCAGACCCCCATATGAGCGAGCTAACGCTGTAGCGTAGGAGGGAACACACATGTGTTTTTGCTGTTTCACACCGTTTGCTCTTTGGTCCAGTCTGTGGGTTGGAAACTTCAAATTCCTCCTTGTTTCAGTCTCTTCTTAAAGTTCATTGTTTTGCTTTTGCAGCTCGAACAGCAGACAGGTGACGCTAGCAGCTCACCTGGTGAACACAGTGGAGCATTTAGCAGCTGAACGTCCAGATGTTTCCATCAGGAGTCGGTAGAAAGCAAAAAAATAAGCGTGAACGTACATTTATCATTTATTTATGGAGAGAAAAGGAAGGAGGAAAAAGTTTCTCTGTATCTGCTGAATGTGCACGGTTAGCTAACACGCTAGCCAACAGCTTCCTGCGCTGCCCTCGAATGGTTAAACAGTGCGGCTTTAAATTTCTTTTTGTGGCACGAATGTTGTAATTTTACTTCACATACGTTACATTATCATTTATCCTGTTAATGTTTATTAGTGTAATTTAATTCTTGTCTTCTTGTTTTTGTTTTAAAGCACTAAGTAACTTTCTTTAGTAAAGTGCTTCATGAAAAAGTTATTATTATTTAAATGCTCATCATCGCTTTCACATGAAGAAATGGTACACTGTCAACTTTTAAGTGCTTTAACCTTCACTACAGTGGTAATTGTAGCTGGATGCCTGAGCATTAATTCAAAAATGCAGGTTTTTTTTTCTCCCCTCCTCTTTAAGTGCATTTGTTCTTGAATATCTATTTATCCATGTATATTCACAGCCGAGCCCATTCTGAGCCGCAGCTTTAGCCACTTAGCACACACAGGCATTCACACACACACACACACACACACACAGTCTGTCCTCAACCCTTCCCCGGCGCACACAGACAGACAATATTTAATCAGTGTAATTAATTCCATGCCCGCCACACTTGAAAAGAGAAAATCGGTAAAACAAATCGTCCCCGCTCTCTTATTAGCTCTCGGAGAGGCTCGTGAAAGATGAGGCCATTAGGAAGATGCTCTGTTGTTGGATTCATCAAAGGGAGCGGCACCTGTACACATGCATGAGAGAGAGAGAGAGAGAGAGAGAGAGAGAGAGAGAGAGAGAGAGAGAGAGAGAGAGAGAGAGAGAGAGGTGATTATATAAAATCATTAATCAGAGGTTTTTGTTAAAGGAGTGCTTCCTCCAGCAGACAGCGAGGCCGCCGTCTGCACGTCACATGTGAGAGACACAAAAGGCGACATGGAAGAGGAATAGGAAAGAGCTGATCCACAGCTTCTGCTCTTGTTTCCTTCTCGTCCGGCGCCGCGGTCGTCCTCGGGGTTTTTCTGTCCACACCCGGTTTCTGATAAACTCGGTCAAGTCCCGCGCCGCTCACGCTGTTCACACACTGTCTCTTATACACATCTAGTTTTAATGAATACGTCTCTGCGGCGGCCGCCATTGTGTTTCGTCTTTATCTCCGTTTGTTTCCTCATACCTGCTGCTTTTAGAAACACGGTGGCTTCCCAGTTGTCGGCGGCGGCGGTTCAGGCTTGGAGAGGGCGTGTGCCGGCAGCAGTTATGTCACTACAGAGGTTTGTATATGTAATAGGCCTCAAGTTAAATTCTTAACTGGAACGGTGTGAACGGCGTGCGTCATCTTCTCCAATCACAGTCACTTTTTCATAACTTCACGGAAGGGAACAACCTGTCCAGGTGCGAGAAACAAAAGCAGGATTTTAACATCTCCCTCTTCGTATAATAACTCCAACGCTCTCCTCCATTAGCGCCACTTTTGAACAATTATTGTGTCTCGCCTCTCTCCCTGTGCGAGCTTTCAGGCCCGCCTGCGAGGTTTGGCCTTTCTCTAACGTCTATAAACACATGGCTGGATGACACTTGTTTCAAGCAGCCTCCTTTTTTTTTTATTTTAATCCATTTATTCTGTTTTCAGCTGACGTTAAGTTTTGACGTACACAGCGTCGCCGCTTTAGCTTTAGAAGAGCAGATGGAAAAGTTTTCTAGATATTATCAGCGTTTCGTTGAAGCAGAAACCAAAAAGAAAAAAGTACAAAAACATCAGCATTAAATTGATGAAAAAGAAGAATTAAAGCCAAAGAGCTTCTCACAACGCTCACGTCTTTATAGACAGTGTCTCTCTTTCTTCTCGCTTCTTCCAGCATTGTTTTCATTCTTCCCCGTGCGTCTCCCTCATGTGCTTTCTGTTACACCTGGCCTCAGGTGTTTCAGACACTGATTTCCAGCCGTGCTGTTTCTACTCTGGCCCTGTTTGCAGTAGCCAGTCTTTCTTTACTGCTCGTACTGTTTGCTCAGCGCCGTCCCTCAACAACAGCCCATTTTCTTGTGTATGAAAGAATGAAAACAGACAAGAGCAAACATTTTTTTTGTGTCCTGTTTTCACAGCTTCCTGTCCTGTGAGTCAGTGCGCGTGTTTTCCTCCACCTTTACTGCCGTTACCTTGGGTGGAGGGTGTACAATTTATCAGCCGAGATCAATCGTGGCCTCGTCCTTTTTTTAGCTTTTGAAGCAGACAACCTGTTGTATTCAGTTATTGCACTGTTCCACACCTGTCTTTTATTGGCTTTGTGTGTGTGTGTGTGTGTGTGTGTGTGTGTGTGTGTGTGTGTGTGTGTAGGAGTGCCTGTTTTCCATGGTTGTTGTACACATTTGGCCCCTGTCTGCATCTCGGAGAGAGGCCGGACTTGAAAGAGAAGGCAGACCGGACTATTATGTCCTTGTTTGGTTGTAATTGCCTAACAAATGTTGGGGCAGAAAGGAGAGAAATGGACAGACATGAAATAGAAAGGTGGTGGCGGCGGCGGCGGCGGGGGGGGGTAGTTATTTGAAATGCAAAACAGACCCAAATCAAACTCTTGTCTTATGATCACGTTGTGTTAGCCTCATGAGCACCACGGCTCTCTATGCAACCTCTTCATGTAATATAATCTCATAACCCACACAAGATTAAGTGACGTATTTCCATAAAAATAAAAAGCGAGCCCCGGGGCCTGGAACACGGCAGGAGGGGAAATCCAGGATGACTTCAGTGGGGGAGGAAGGCAGTGACAGGTAGCATTGTTTTAAAAAAGAAATCTCTTGGGGGGGGGGGGGGGTTGGACTATTTGTAGACGATGTGATTCTTTAGGTGGATTTGGACATGGACCGTAAGACGGTTTCACGAGCCGCACGACACATGAAGAAGTTGACTTGAACTTGAAGAAGCAGCGTTTTCTTTCCACCTCAGACTAAAACTTCCCACAAATCCCCTTCCCTTCCTTTTTAAAAGCATAACCCGAGTTCTTCTCTGTGGTGCTATTGATTACTTGATGGTTGGATAAAAACCCAATCAAGCACAACTCTCCTTCAAAGGGGGTGTATGCGTGTTTTAGAGGAGTTTTAGAGGAGCTCTGAAAACTTAAAGCGATGGTTAGTTTGTTAACGTGAGACTTACTGGCTGTGGATCCAACCAGCACGTGGGGCCAGCTACAACACATTTACCCATTTAATCAATAATACTGTGATGTACTGATCCTAATATTATCGGATCAGTGATGGATATCAGTCCTTCACAGAACAAACCTCTAAATCTAACATTTGTCTCATCTTTCACATGTTATTTCCTGTACTAATAATTCTCGCTGTGTTGCTAAAGGTTTGTTGACAGGCTAAAGTTGAGAACATGGGACAGTATTTGAAAAGGTTTTGACATTTGCTGTTTTGCTTGTTAGCTTAGCCTAGCCTAAAGACTGGAAGCAAGGCTGTCTGAAGTCTGCCTACCGACAACACGGTGAAAAAACATTAGTATAACGCTAATTAGAAACAACCAGAGATGCTGGTAGAAACAATTCTTTTTAAAACTTGGGACAGAGCTAGCATAACTAAGCTAACTGACTGCTAATTGCAGCATTTTAGCCGGCACACACAATGTTAACTCACAACAGAAAGTGAGAGTGTGTTCAGTATAATCATTTTTTTATTTGCCTCTGCCCAACACACTTCCTGTCTGTGTTAGTGTGTGTGCTATAAGAGCAGATACAGAGGCTAAAGCCTCGGGAACTTTGGATTTGATAACTGGTTGAACTTCCTGCGGCAGCAATCACCTCAAAGAAGCTCTTTCAGTAGCTGCTGATCACAGGTCGTCCGAAGGCGGCGAAGCCCCCAAATCATGATGCTCCCTCCACCGTGCTTCACCTTTGAGATGATGTTTTCACGATGTTCCTCCACAAACAATTCAACCGTAGTTTCATTATTCCCAGTAGTTTAGAGTTTATATACAGTGTGCACGGTAGACTCAAGGACAGAGATGTCAACCGGCTCCACTGACTTCCTTAAGCTTTTACCTGTCACCGAGGTTCTTACGTTACGTTATGGAGCATCTGCGTCGAGCCTTTGAAGTCGTCTTAGCGGGACGCCACAGAACTAAATCATCTCCGTTTATAGACGGGTTGTCTCGACTGTGGACGGATGGATGTTTAAACTCTGCGAGATGACTCTGTAATTCTCTCCAGCTTTGTGCTGGATGGAAGTAATTCCAAAGGGTTCACTTACTCTTTCTTACCACTGACCACGACCAGTTGTTGGGGCGGGGGGGGGGGGGGGGGGGGCTGCAGCGTGAATACGAAACACAGCGCTATGTATGGCGGCAGATGGAAAGCAGCCACTTTAAAAGAACCTTAAAATAAGTGATTTTCTTCTCTACTTTCACATCTGTAGCATTGTGAACACAGCACTCCACTCCGCTTTCATTTCTGATGGAAATTCCCCTCTCCTTTCTGTTCCCATAATGCCTTGCTTTGTGTTAGTCAGTCCTGCCAGTTTCTTGATCTCTGTGCTGATGCCTCCCTTTGAACGCAGTGAATTTGGTGCTTTATTGTGTTGCCCATCTCGGCTTGAAATGGCCAGTCATAGATCATAGATATCAGACACAGATAGTCGTCACTCCCCCAACCCC
>NW_019524761.1:287547-289535 GCF_002814215.2 Seriola lalandi dorsalis | reverse complement strand
ACACACACTCTTCTTCTTTTGAATACACACACAGTTGTGTATTGCAGTGAGTGTCTGCGTCCTATGTGCTTCTCCAATCTCAGCAGCACTCACAGCCCCTCACAACAACAGTGCTATTATTGCCAACAAGACAGACGAGGGCCCATAGGACTCCATTGTGTGTGAGACATCCATTATGGTTGGATTAGAAACTATTTCCATACATTTGTTTGACTTTGATCTCAGGAAATGGGAGTCAACAGTCACGCTGCATGTCTGTTTTTTTTTCTCTCTTCTTGCATGTGTGCAGCTCAGTATCGTCCTGGCTTACAGATGTGCTGCTTCTCTCTGTAGCTCCGTCATGTTCCTTTCAGATCTAAACATTCTGCGTTCTCCCGTATTTAACAGTTAATATATAAATCCCCGAGCGCCGACCTCTTTTAATTGATTTGATCGTCGATGATCGCGGTCGGTCCGTCCGTCCCCGGTCATCCTCTGCTTTCCATCGCTCTGCTCCGCTCTGCTCCGCTCTGTTATTCCCTTTGCCCGAATGTGTGGATATAAGGTTTTAAAGGAAGCACTCAGTGCTAAAAGTACGAATAATTATATCACTTAGCAACCAAGTCCCCTATTCTGGTGATTTAGACTGTCGGTGTGCATTAGCAAATGGAGCAGGACCTCCTGTGTGGCTTATTATTCCGACTGCTTCGCCGTGTGAATCTGAAATGTGACCATCAACCCCCCAAAGTCTGCAGCGCTCCCAGCTCTCTTTGCCTAAGTATTCAGGTCCACTTTATCTCCATAGCTATGTTTACATACAGCCGCCGCTAATGTTTTAATAAAGCCCCCAAGTCAGAGCAGCGTGTTTTGGGAATTCATCGATCGGGCTTTCAGCTATTTCTGGTTGCGTTTCTGAAAAATGTAGAAAGCAAAGTAGGTTTTCTGATGCAGCGTCACCTGTTTCCAAGGTGCGTGGAGAAAAGGAAGAAAAAAGTCCAAAACAGAAGAACCGTCAGACCGGTGCGTTTCAGGATTGACCCCGATCTCTGATTGATTTGATGCACGGACAAACACAAGTTATCAAAGGGTGAATGTGGTTCATCACAGCGTGAGTCTCGTTCTTGTGAGTTGTGAACCGTCGTCACAGTTCAGAGACCGACATCCTGGTTCAACGTTGACGACCGCACCTGCCGTAGTTACGCACCGACGGTTCTTGTTGTGAAGCGAGGAGTCGTTACTGACTTTATTCGCTACGCTAACATTTAGTTTTGCTTCTAATAAAGTGGTTTTAGGCGATCTAAATGGAGCCGAGGAGCCGGGAATCAAACCACCGACCCTCTGGTTAGTGGATGACCAGCTCTACCTCCGGACCCTTTTTTTAGCTAGCTGTTAGCTCGTTTACTGTCTGATCATCTGAAGCTCCAAAAAGCTCCATCATATACCTGAGAACATGGTTCCAAAAACTTCAGATTTTAGATTAAAATTACACACACATTTCCAAACTTTAGGAAACACTTCAGGCTGTTAGATTCTGTCCAAACCGTACGTGATCATATGAGGGCGGAGAGTGGAAGATGCCTCCTCAGCACTTGTTAATTGAACACTGTGTTAATACGTAATATCTCACTTTACCTTTTCTCTTGCATTTTCCACAGTTTCACCTCCTTTCTCTCCCTCCCTCCTCTCTCTCTTCCTGCCTGCTAATAACAGCACTCTGTGTGGGTTTCTTTAGTGGAAGGCCTGCCATGGCCCATTAGGCTGCAGTCTCACCAACAAATGAGTGGTACGATGACTGCAGAGGGAGGAGGAGGAGGAGGAGGAGGAGGAGGACGACAGGAGGCGACGATGAAAAAAGGGCCAGGCAGGGATGGGGATGGGTGAGAAAAGAGATGAAGGAGGTGGAAGAGAGGAGGAGACAGAAGAGAGGGAGAAGAGGGTGTGAAGGGAGGAAGAGGGAGAGCTGAAAGGCAAATGTAAGAAGTACATAACCAACCTGTCACCCCCCCCCA
>NW_019524761.1:287041-287338 GCF_002814215.2 Seriola lalandi dorsalis | reverse complement strand
GGGGGGGGGGGGGGGGGGGGGCAGAGGGAGGAATGAAATTGAATTGATAGGAGCAGTCAAGTGCAGCAACACACACACACAAACACACCGCTCCTCTCTATGCAGCATGATTAATGTGGTCAACAGCCGTGAGCATAAGTCTGGTCAGGACCTCTCACCCTCTTACACGCATGCACACACACAAACACACACACACACACACACACACACACACACAACCACACACACACACTAAAACGCTAGCCTCCTCCACTTTAAGTGTCTCCGTGCCCTTTTCTGGCTCGTCTACCCCCCCCC
>NW_019524761.1:284421-287021 GCF_002814215.2 Seriola lalandi dorsalis | reverse complement strand
CCCACACACACACACACACACACACACACACACACACACACACCTAAACAAAGATGGAGGAGACGGACACTTTTTGTCTGTTTTGTCTTATCAATTGAAAAATAGTGAAACATGGCCATTACAATTTCCCAGAATGCAAGTGGAGATATTTAAATGGCTTGTTTTATCCGACCATCAGCTGGAACCATTACGTTTTTTTTTTTGTTGCTATTTTTTGCTCGAAAACACTGATTCACTTTCTGTTGATCGTCTCTAATTGATTAATGGCCAAAATCATTTCAGACCACAAATTGATGTAATCAGGAGGTTTGTTTACGCTTCAGCTGGAGAGATAACAAACAGAAATAATTCACTCTTATTTATTTGCAACCCGCTTTTATGAGTTTTTACAAAAAGCAAACCTCTCCGCTGACGAGCAGTTTCACAGTTGTGGGCCGTGTTTGGTATCGTTGGTATTTAGTATCATATGATCGCAGGGAGGTTGCCAGGTTGGATTCGAGCCTCGGAAAGATATAACATGGCCTCTGAGCTGCATACAAACGTCCACACCTCGCGGCGTCACCGGCCCGTATGAGGCGCCGAGTTCCTGTGGAATGCAGGAAGAGGAAGAGTCAACTTTCCTCTGCGGGTCGGGAACGTCGCTCTGGTCCTGAATAGTTTTGGAAGCGGCTCTCTACTTCTACTTGGATGAAGGAACGGGAACACGACTAGTACGTTTTAATAGCTTTACTTGTAGTTCCTGCACGAGGCATTTGACCATTTGTTTTGACTGACAGAACCACAAATACACCGGCGGGTCATTGTCTTCGTACGACTTCCTGTAACCGACCGTGTCCTCGACAAGACGCACGCATCAGCCGACAGACTGCATCCCAGATGTGTGCAGCTGTAAATACATTTCTACCCATGACATAATGAGCAAATGGATCCTGGGTAAAAGAAAAAACCTGCTTCTTGCTAATGCAGCTGTTTGAAACATTACCTACGTTTCACAGCCTCAAGACGTTTGAACCCAAACCACTTAAACTGTCAGTTCAGAAGAGGCCAGTAAACTGTCCATCACTGGAAGCACATAATAGGTTACTAAATGTCCACTTTAAGGCCGTGAATTATTCTCTAGTGTGTGTGTGTGTGTGTGTGTGTGTGTGTGTGTGTGTGTGTGTGTCCACGTGTGGGCATATATCAGTGAATACAGGGTTTCTAGTTGTCATGGTGTAACAGGATTAGGTGCCTTCTCCACTGCCTCACACTGAAGGACCACTGCTCTGTGTGTGTGTGTGTGTGTGTGTGTGTGTGTGTGTGTGTGTGTGTGTTTTCTGTACATGTTTGAGCCGGACCACGGAGCCTTTTCAAATTTTTGTTATTGCAAAAATCAAATATTAAGTGAATCCTCGTTTCCTGCGAGCGAGCGTACGTTTGTTATTTCTTTACACTTCCTGATTTAGATTTGTTTGTTTCTTCTTCTACTTTCCGTCTCGACCTTCACGGGAATAATGTTGAACATGATCCTCATCAGAGGTTCTCGTCCTCTTCACCTCCCCCCTCTCTAACTTTCTGTTCCTGTCTCTAAAACACACACACACACACACACGTGATCTGTATGTTCTTTTCTTTTTGATTTTAAAGTCTAATTTTCACCTAGTTAAATTTTGCCTCAAAAAAAGGAGCATGTGGCGCACTAAGCACTTTCTTTTTTCTGCCACGGCAGCAGAAAGGAAATCTTTGTGTGTACATATATATATATACTGTGTGTGTGTGTGTGTGTGTGTGTGTGTGTGTGTGTGTGTGTGTAAATCATTGTTCAAAGTGTTGTGAGTTATCAGTGGGATGAAACACCACTGCTGTAACAATGGGATTAAAGCTGTGCTTATGAAAGAAGCAATTAAATGGTATCTTATCTCATCTGCTTCTAACACCAAAAAAGCACTTTAATATTTTTCAAGTTTTGCTCCTCTTCCTCTTCTTCCTCCTCCTCCTCTTCCACTTCCTCCTCCTCTTCCTCTTCCTCCTCCTCCTCCTCTTCCTATTCCTCCTCTTCCTCCTCCTCCTCTTCCTCATCCTCCTCCTCCTCCTCCTCCTCCTCTCTGGAGGAGGACGCTGCTGATCAGTAGATGCTCCAGCTCCGTCCATCGGGTCGTTGAGCTTCAACTTGTCAAACGCAGCATCTTTCCTCTTGGTGCTGTTGAAGATAATTACAAGGTTTTCATATTTGTATTCTGCAGCAAAGTCCCTGTATGTTGCTGTAATATAACAGCAGCTCAACCTACACGCACTTCCTGAACACATTTATATTCACTGTAGAGCTGAAAGAAATCAATTGAGTAGTCGATCAATGGAAACATTAATTGGAAACTGTTTGAATGTTGTTCTTCCTGCTCTGAATGTTGTAAATCACTGTAAACTTAAAGCTTCCAGGGAGCTGGTTGGACAAAACATCTGAAGACGTCATCTTTTGATTTAAGGAAACTGTGACGTTTCTCACTGATTTTGACACTTTTAAAACCAATCAATGAGCTGATTGAATGTACGCCACGATCTGCTGCCTTTAACGGCAATGGAGGCGACAACGAAATGACTGTAAGCCCAGAGCGGCCTGACCG
>NW_019524761.1:223580-284285 GCF_002814215.2 Seriola lalandi dorsalis | reverse complement strand
GGGGGGGGGGGGGGGTCTGTGATGTGTCTCAGTGGGTAAAACAGGACAAAAGCAATGACTCAGTTCAATATTTATGTATCCAATATGGCTGAAAATCATGACTCTCGTTATTGATCCTACCAGTTATCTTCTAAATGAATCATTTTATCTGCAAAACGTCCCAAAATAGTGAAAAATATCTGTTTGAGCCCCAAATGACATCTTCAAATATCTTGTTTTCTTGTCCCTGACAGTCAGAAACTCACAGATTTACAATGTTTACAGGGACATAAACCAGAACCAGCTTCGTATCCTCACATCCGAGAAGCTGCAGCCGGAGAAACTTTGACATTTCCGACTGAAAAGATTAAAATAGTTGCTGATTAATTCTCTGTTGATTGACTAACGGATTAATGGATTAGTAATTTCCGCTCTTGGATAAAGCAGAATTCCCAAGATTTCACATTTTTGGGCAAGTGGACTAATTAATTTTGAATAATTGTGAGTAACAGCATCCGGACCAATAGAAATCTTTGGTGTTTTGTCATAATGAAGTTGTAGAAAATTTGGAGACAGAAACTCTTTAATCTTTCTCAGGCAGCTTTGAATTGTTCCCAGTTATTATTAAGATCAGCAGAGAGAAAATAAAAAGTTATTTCACTGGTAAAATGAACAGGAAATGACATGTTGTTCCCAGCTGCACTGTTTTATTGACAGGTGCATGCTGGGAGATGTAGTGCACGTGTATAAAAGCCAAAGAAATGAAATGAAAGTGTAAGAATAGTTTCGCCCAGCTGTGTGTTGCAGCTGCTGGAGTCATTACAGCTCTTATTCTGATGGTGCAGAAACAAAATGAGCTGATTTCAGAGCTGTTTTTAAAACCTGCATTATTCATTTGTCATCAACAACGGTGAACAGATAAAACTCCCAGCCCTGTTTGTCCCCCCCCCCCAACGAGGAGCATTCACGGCTGTTACCTTTCATCTCCTCAGTCTGAGCAGGACGACGGAGAGAGAGGGACGGATGAAAGCAAAGCAAAGAGATGTAGCAGTGGGTGGGAAATGGCCGTGTGATTGGAGAGCGGTTTGTCAGGATAATTCTGTCTGATTGGAGTCTCTGTCTCCTCTCTCAGACGTGGTCTGAGTCAGAGCTGCTACTTAGCCTTGACCTGGCCTCTTTGTCCTTTGAGTTATCCCTCCCCCTCCCTCCTCTCCTTCCTGCTTCTGTCCATCAAGGCCTGAGACTGACTTTAAAGAGCCAGCAGGAATTTAGTTTTCCCTCAGATCGCAGCGCTTAATTTGGCGATTGTGTTTTCGACTGAGGGGAGAGACGTGGACGTTCGGGACACTTCTCCTTCACGGTTTGAGTCGAAGGTTAAGATTTCTCAATGAACATGTGTTTTTTTTATTTAGGGAGAGGGTTTTTTTCCCATCAGACTGTGTGTGATGACGGAGCTGACTGGATGCAGGGAGGCCGCCTGCGTCCAGTCAGCTGATTGCAGCCTGTTTTTCAACACAAGCCTTTTTCTTTGCAGTTGGAGCGACTCCCAGAGCTGTGCAGATTGGGTTTCACCGACCTGACCTGGCTGCTCTGGAGCCGCTGGGCTTTTTGGTGAAAAGAAGTTAAGTTGAATTTGAGTCCAGCTATTTCTGTCTTTTGAAGCTTTTGAGGAGAAGTTGCTTTGTCGAGCGGTTGAAGCAGCGTTTGATGACTATTGTCTTTTTTTAAATTTTTTTCGGCTTTCAAACGTGGTTGTAGTCTTTATGTGATTATTTATTCATTCATCACTTACTGCTGAGCGCAATTTTAAAGTCCTCGTGATCTGCTTTTTGAAAACCACAAAGAACAGCTGCCATTGATTTGCCAGTGATTTATATTGCAAGCTGAGTTTTTTCACCTGAGGGGAAAAACTAACAGAGCGGTGGACTGAAACTTTTAAAGCAAAAAAGTGAAAGTACAGATATGTAACCTGGTAAAGGAAAAGCCAACAGGAAGTGTCTTGTTTAGTGTCAGAAACAGGCAGAATGCAACATGTTTTATTAGGTATTATTACCATATGAAGTTAATAAAGTGAATGTGCTGTTTTCATACACATCCACACGGAGCAACGTTCACTCTCTTTGGAGATTTTGTTTTCATTTCTACCAGATCCTGAGAATGATGAATTGGTGCTCGGTTTTTAAGAACCAAAAACCAAAACCATCTCAGTGTAGTTTTACATCTCCTCTCTCAGGCTTCTCTCTGCAGCTCTAGTAACAACAGGTCGATGAGCCAATCAGAAGAGAGGAGGCTCTGAGCCTCTCTTCTGATTGGCTGACTGTTTTCTGAGTGATCCAATAAAAATATAGCAGATTTCAGGTAAAGTCAAATCCTGCAAGGTTTGGATGGTGGGTCTAGGTGGGCGGGGCTTGGTGACTGCTTTGTTGTGACATCACAAAGTTCCAGAAGTCCTGACGGCTGGTTTTAAGGCTCAGTTTCTGAATACAGGCTGTGTGCATTTCTCTGTGGACTGAGTCTTTGATACTTTCACAGTATTAATATAGAAGCTAGAGCTGATCTATAATCACACTACACATGGACACACACCTTTACACTGGATGGGACCTTTAATGCAGCTGAAAAGAAAACAGTCACCATGAACAGACCTACACAGTTCGCTTCATCTTTCATAAACAGGATCCAGGGCTATGAGCAGGGAGCAGGCGGTGCCTTGTTTTGGGGTCATGAGACAGGAACCAGCAGACACCCCTCAGTAACAGATGCCTGTTCACATACATGACTATCCCCTGTGGCTGCTAGGCAATCAAGATATTAGCTCATACACTCCGCACAATACACACACACACACTGTGCATTTACTACAGTCTCAGTTTTGTCCCCATACACACCAAACTACCAATATTTAACTCCACACTCTACACTCTGCTACACAGATTGCATACACTAACTGACCCTGGCCTACACCCTTAGGGGGGTTCCCATGCTATTTAATCACTGCTTTTGTTGCAGGGGTCTATAGCCGAGCCTGGCACACCTTTTAACTTACAAAGACCATTTCAGTTGGAAACCAGCGGTTACTGAGGCCTGGGGGTACTGAGGTCTGTGTGTGTGTGTGTGTGTGTGTGTGTGTGTGTGTGTGTGTGTGTGTGTGTGTGTGTGCGTCTCATGGTGGGAAACCCAAAAGACTATGATCAGACCCTCCTCAATTGTCCAGTTCCTGCTCTTTTCTTTCCCCCCTTTTCTCCTCATCTCCGCCGTCAAAGCCTCCTTTAGTGTGAGCTGTACCGGTGTCCAGTTTTTCTTCCTCAAAGCTGCCGTCTCACTGTCGCCTGGAGAATCATGTGAATCGACAAATGAAAATAAAAAAGCGGCCCACTGTGGCTTTCTGAAACGGAGGTTGCTATGCATGCTAGTTAGCAGAACCTTTTGGTCGTCCGACTCGGTGCATTGAGTCTCCGAGGTGAAACCAGGAGCTAGTTTTTTTAGTGTGTTGCCAGGTGACTCATTCAGCCGGCTCAATACATCGCAGCGCAACGGTAGCTGACTGGTGAGGAGGAGGCTGGAGAATGCTTTTGATATCAAACACCACAAAGACAGGAAAGAGTCACCCCCCCCCCAAAAAGCCAAAAAAGGCCACGCAGGGCTTGCCAGGACCAGCTCTAAATGCTGCTGGCACTCAGTGAAAACCTGTTGGTTTATTATTATGGGAAGCTACATTTTCCACGGCAACAAGATACAGAGATAAAATCCTGTAAATTCTCCTGAAATCAGGAGGTGCAGCTCTAATGTATTTACAGTCTGACTGCTGTGTTTTCAGAAAGTTCAAACTTTTTCACACTCTTGTAAAAATAAATAAAAGTGCGATACAAAAGGAAAAATAAATGCAGGACATATATACAAGCACTTTAATAATTTGACTATAATCAGATTAAGGCAACACTGACTGTGGGAAGCGTAACATAAAGGCCTCGGTCGGATTAGTGTCTAAGCTCATGATCTGCATTAACATAACCTGATTAACACACCTAGATTTTTGCCCAGTAATTACCAATCACTAATTCTCTTTTCCAGTGGCCATGTTGGATAATGTTAAAAACAATTAGTTGATCAATCACTCTCATAAATTCCATAAAATTAACAACAATTTCTTTTCTGGACTAGACAATTATTTGTAAAAAATGTTTGACGTATTTGTCCGACTGAATTTAATTACTTTTAATAGTTGTATCAATGTTGTATTAAGTCATACAGGAAAGTTGCAGCCCTGATATAATACATACTGTCTGACCTAATACATTATTTAGATTTTAATGCTGCGCTTACCAATGTAAAAAATTGATTAAATAATAAACTTTATTTATATATTTCTTTTCTTAACAAAGTTACAAAGTGCTTTACGGAAAGAAAAAGGATTAAAACAAACAAACAAACAAACATAAAACAGACGTAAGTTACAAAAAAATATATTGTCCGTGTAATGGGAAAATAAACCAACCTATGAAACATTCATAAAAGCTCTGACTAACTGAAACGACTGTGTAATGTGGAAGGAGTCGAACCCACAGAGTTGCACCCAGCTCTGCAGAGCTGCTCAGCCTCCGTCAGCTCTTTGTGTTGGTTTTATGGCCCGAGACTCGAGACTCTGCTGTTTTTGGTTCAGTCCCGCTGCTCTCATCAACCTAATTTCCAGCGGCAGCAAGCAGCTGCTTTCAGTGAAACAATGGTTCTGATAAACCCAGTATACGCTTCCTGTCCAGCTCCAGACAGCTCAACGTGACGGCTCGCAGGTCATGAGAAAAATGCACATTTATGGGCGCACCAGTGAAATGCGGCTCTTATAATTAGCTTTACACATGCTAATAAACTCAAAAGTCATCTGGGTATAGCGTGCACGTAAACACAGCGAGAAGGATAAACTGCGTAACAGACGTTGATATTTTCTTCCTTCCTTTCGGCCTCTTTCCGTCTCTGTCGTCACGTCTCCCTCTCTGCGTCCTGCAGGACTGTGTCATGGCTGTCTGCTAACTGGAGGGGGAGTTCCCCCATTCGTCTGTCTCTCCTCCCTCAGGTCCTCGCACTGAAAGGACCTCTTCTTTTGTCATAAATACTGTGTGTGTGTGTGTGTGTGTGTGTGTGTGTGTGTGTGTGTGTGTGTGTGTACGCAAGGACAGACTGCTGTGACATTTCTATTGAGTTCAAAACAGAGACAGGGAGTGTTTATGACACTAGAAAGCAACTATAAGATCTCAGTGTCTGAGTCACACACACACACACACACACACACACACACACTCCCTGAACCTGCCTCACCCCGCCGCTTGAAAACTTAGAGGTTCTCTTTGTGGTCCATCTTGATGTACGGTGTCTCGTTCCTCGCTAATGATCACCACATTGGCTTCCTGTTATAGAAACACAGTCAATGGGGTTTTTTTGTTTTCTATAAAAAGTATAACAGAGGATATTTGAGCTGCAAACAGGGCTACGTTTGCACACACACACACACACACACACACACACACACACACACACACACACACAGTATATATTCTCAGCACTGATCAGACGTTTGTTCCCTCTGGGTTTAAAGTGAGACCAGGCTCTAAAAGGAAAGATATTTTCATTCATATAGGAGGAGGTTCGTAGGAAGTGGTAGCTCTGCACTGACACATGAAGTCTGGTGTGTGTGTGTGTGTGTGTGTGTGGTGTGTGTGTGTGTGTGTGTGTGTCCTCTTTGATGATGCTACAAGAAAGGAAAACATCCACCCCATCATCAGATCTCTATCTGTAATGCTAGTCAAGGGCTTACTCTCACCATCCTCATCCTCCCTTTTCGGCTTCAGTTAAACACGTGACACACCTGAAAAGTCCTGAAGGGCTTCTGCTCGACTCAGTCCATCACCGGCATCTCTGACTAGTCAGCCTGCCGGGCATGTGAGGATTTATGGTTCTCCGTCTTATCGGAGTGTGTGTAGAAGTGTGTGCATCGTTTATCTTTACATGGGCGGGTCTGGTGCATGTCAGGTGCTGATTACCTTGGTTTAAAGAGCCAGACCAACTCAAATAAGGCTTTGAGGTGACAACAAATGGGGGTTAAGAAGGAGCATGTACATGCTGCGTTGGTGTGGGCATGCTGCTGCAGCACTGGTACTGGTGAGAAGATCAAATCTAGGAATACCAGTTTTAAGGTTGATCAAAGACAAAGATACAACGCAGACATTTAGACTAGACAAGATTTTTAGTTTGGAGAGTCATGACTGCTGTATTAGTGTGTGGATTAGCACAAGCTGGAGCCTGTTCGGTGTTCTACCTGGTACATGTACTTGTATTTGCCTGATTTAAAGATGTTGGACTGTAGTACGTAAAGAGGTGAGTCAACTTCTTTGCGGACGACAGTGTGTTTTCTTCTTTGGAAGAGTTTAGATGTGTTTGTTGCTGAGCAACTGTTTGACTAAACAGTGCAGATGCACCAGATGTTTTAGGCCCACATTAGCTTCTGGGACTCAATTCAAATAAACACAGTGACGTCCACGTGAATCAGCAGATCTATCTTCAGCAAGATGATAACAGCATGAAACTAAAACAGAGTGTTGAGCTGTGTAAAATCCATATAGAGACTCTTTGCTTTAAAGGACGAGTTCTCTGTGGACTTTGACTTTCTACACGCGCTCCACAATTTCCACCGGGAGTCTGGTGAGATGAAACTTTAATCACCCCTGTGGGGGAATAAAGCGGGTCTGATCACAGATTTACCCCACGCTTCACCATACATTACATTTAACATTCAGCCGAGGCTCGTATCTGGGAAGACCTAATACGTGTTTCTAGTTTGTTACTGGTGCATTTATTCAGTTTTAGAAAAACACAGCTTTAACACGGACTGGCTCCCGTTTGCAATGAGGAGAAAAAGACTCCATGTCTATGTATGGAGAAGCCTCGCAGTGTCTTGTGCTAATTTAAGGCAGAGCCCGTGAGCTCGCTGGCTTCCATGCAGGGCCGTCGCCGAGCGCTCTGCACTGTCTTTCCAAGCTCTATTCATTAATTCATTTCTTATTGGGACGAAGATAACAGGATTAGTGCTCCAAGCATCCAGGAGTCAGCAGGGAGGGAGGGGGGACCCTTTAACCCTCTTCCCTCCTGCAGACAATGGCTGTGTGTGTGTGTGTGTGTGTGTGTGACTTTGTGATTGTGTGGGTGTGTGTGTTTGTGTCCTTGCCAGATGGGACCAGTGCTTCTTCCAACTAAGAGAATCAGCAACACACACGGACATACAAACGCACACGTACACACATACCACAGTCTTCAGCTCTCATCCTCGTCCTTTTGGTTTGTGTCCAATCATCCACTTCTCTCTATTGTCTGCTGGCTTCTAGCAGGGCCGTGTGCACGAAGCCAAATATCACAAATAACGAATGCTTAATATTGATTATTGTTGATACAAAATTAGCAGAAAATTAATAAACTCTTGGAGCACTTCCGAATTCTCGAGGTTAACCTGTGAAAAGCAACATGTGGTTGTTTGATGAACAGTCACAGCTGTACGTTCATAAACACACAAAGCATGTGTTATCTGTATTCTTAAAGGAGCTAGCGTTAGCTAACGTTAGCACAAACCAAACTGCTTACTAACCAGTCCAGAAGAAACGTTGCAAGTTCAGCATCAAACTTCACTCTTTTACTCGCCAACATCTGTCTCCAGAGGTGGAGAGCAACACAGATGTTAACTCTTGTACTGAAGTTAGCACGCTAACAAGCTAGCTCCGGCCTGTCTCGTCACTTTTTCGATAGCGCTGCTCAGAGGGCGTTCGGCTGCAGAGGAAACTTACATATGACCCTCTTTAAAGTTTTAGTGTGTTTTATTTTTGAACATTGATATAACATTTTCATATTATTATATGATATATTATAATATCCAGGTACAAAAACAGTGGAATCTGTATCTTGTACAAACGGCAACACTTGTAAGAACGCCGTCCATCTTCCTGTTTTGTGCTGTTTCTCAATCCTGCCGTTGCAGGACTCCTGAACTGCATATATCCACCTTTATTTATTTATTTATTTTATCCCCACATCTGACTTCCTGAATAAAGTGTGCAGCTAAGCTGGAGCTGCAGAACACAGCTGATTTATCTGATCAGCTGTGGCTCGAGCAGGGAGAGCTGGGAGACGGGGCTCGTACGGGAGAGAAGGACTGAGATGCCGTCAGCTGATTTCACAAACACGTCTCGCCGAGTGTAAAGTGAGCGGTGGATCGTTGATGATAATTACAGCATGTCGTGATGCTGAATGTAGCACCTTTTTAAAACATCGCTGACGACAAAGACACGCCGCCCTGACTCTCGCTCACTTTGCTCTTCGATTTGACCCCCCCCCCCCCTTCACCCCTCCCTCTGTTGAGACCGAGTCTATAGCCTCCTCTCACTGTTACTGTGGAGAAACCGGCAGCATGCGTCCCAGGAATGCAAGCGCACACACATTCCTATGCACACACACACACACTCACACACACACACACACACACACACACACACACACACACTCACAACCACCCGGTGCCCTGCCAGCTTTGCGGGTCATTGTATTTGGCACGTGGCCACTATCTCCCCTACGTAGCACATACACATACATACACAAAACACACACTCGCCCCCCGCCTGACTCCTGCCTTGGCAGACAGCTCCTGCTGAGTAAGGAGGCTCTCACTCACTCTCTCTCTCTCTCTCTCTCTCTCTCTCTCTCTCGCTCTCGCTCTCTCTCTCTCTCGCTCTCTCTCTCTCTCGCTCGCCCTTTGTACCTCTACAGTCTCTTTTCAGACCAGCCTCCTTCTTTCTCTCCACACAGTGGTCTCATTTCATCTCTCCCCACACATCCAACACTTCCTTTAACCTGCGCAGAATAAGTAAAACAAATCCCGAGGCGCTCGCTCCCGTTCTCGCCCATTTCCCCCCCCCTGACGCCAGCCCCTGTCGTTCACGAGGGTTTTTCCTTTTTTTTAATTTTTGCCATCAGCTGTATTGCAGCATAGCTAAGCCGCACCGCGTGCTTTCGAACCGACACACTGTACCTGGATGTGAAGGTTTAACTTTACCCATTAGTCACGTCTTTATTCTCCTGCCGGCGCTGATATCTCAACAACTAAGAATGAGAGGTGGGGCGTTGGGGATTTAGGCAGCTACGTTTTGAGCCTCAAGCTATAGGCGATGTTTCACAATGGCGGTGAACGGCCAGGCTTGTCCAATCCCCTTCACAGTGACTCAGATGTTAATTACGGACGTAGGCTGCTGCAAAAACAAGAGTTTGGCTTCTTTGGAATCTCAACGGAGACTGTTGCTTAAGCAGAGGTTTAGCAGGAGTCTCGGCCGCCGTGTGAGCGTCACTTCTCGGACCATTGTTCACGCTGACTGTTGATTCAGGGATGTGTACATTGAATGGCATCTGAGTCACTGGGACTGTAAGCCGTATAGATAATAACAGTATTTAGGCTCCCAGTGAAAACACGGGGTGGGCAGGGTTGTTCTTTTCTTTCTCCAACACTAGTGTCCTGTCTGAGTATGGAAAATATACATCACATCTCATTCTCTGTAACACAGTTTCCACAATGACAAAGGAGGAAATCTTTTATATTTTGAGGGGAAGTTAATGTTTGGATGAACCTGCTATCCTTTAACATTTACATATTCCCTGCTTCAGGTGGTCGTTTGTTTGTTTGTGTTCAGCAGCTAAACCCAGTTGTGTGTTTGTTTTTTGTTTTTTTGCACTTGTCTACTTGCACAAAGCAGCTGGTGCGTGGAGCCGGTACCATCACTGAAACGTTGGCGGTCTGCAGTCGGCGCTGATTGTCCGTGGCTCCTCGCCGATGATTTGCCTCCGATCTGTGTGGCCAACAGTTTTAATCAGCTGTTGATCGCGCAGAACAATATTCTTTTGTTCGGGAAACAATGTCCTTGATAAAGCTTTATCTGCCTCTCAATGGGTGGCAGCTTGGAGTTCCACCGTAAGAAATGTGTAAAACAAACATGAAGCTGTAGGAGTGTAAGCTGGTACTCTGTCTGTTTGAAGTCAGGGTTGTACATTTAAACAGTATTATTCAAAAGAATTAGCAGATATCCCTTCGGATGTAGCTGCTATAGATTTATCCACAGTGAGCCTGGAGCCAAGAGGAGGAAACACATGATAACACGAGTGAAATTGACGTTTGCCCGAGTTTAACAACCCATTTTCATAAGGAAGCCCGACGGGACTTGTCAGATAACGGATCGCCGTGATAGAAAGTGTTTTCATCATTGATTGTGTCGCCGCTGTTTGTCCTTCACGAAGCCACAACTCGCCAAAGCCTTCGACCAGCGAGTTCGGATCGGTTTTTAGGACTACCCCGGTGCTACGCCTGAGGTCAGACCCTGCTCCCCCCCCCCCCCCCCCACACACACACACACACACACGGAGATAAACACACACTTTCTCCCTCTCGTCTCAGGTATATAGAAAAGGGCTACAGAGAAGCTCAGCACTTAAAACGAGTTGTGTTCATCAGATCCCCGTGAAAAGAGACAGCGCTGGGCTTCGCCACAGAAACACAACAGGATCCTCTTTTCCCGCTCCTGGTGCCAGGATGAAAAGAGGATCCTGTTGTGTTTCTGTGGCGAAGCCCAGCGCTGTCTCTTTTCACGGGGATCTGATGAACACAACTCGTTTTAAGTGCTGAGCTTCTCTGTAGCCCTTTTCTATATACCTGAGACGAGAGGGAGAAAGTGTGTGTTTATCTCCGTGTGTGTGTGTGTGTGTGTGTGTGTGTGTGTTTCATTGTCATGCCAAGGACAAGCGGCCCTGTCCCGTGCCAAGTGGTGCCAAGCCAGCTGGCTGTCGCTCATGCTTTTGTTTTGTGCTATGCTCTGTATTCAGCCCACGACACACATTGTTGTGAAGAGCCTTTCACTTGCTCTCCCTCCCTCGTCCCCTTTGTGTGTGTGTGTGTGTGTGTGTGTCTGTGTGTGTGTGTGTGTGTCTTTTATGGCAGTGACCTTGATGTGGGGCGAAAACTAGAAACACGAGTGGGCCAATAGAGAGCATTAGAAATTAAATGCTGCTGCATGTAATTACCTCCTTAATATTCCCCGGTGTCTGACTCTGGACGTACAGTAACTCCTGGTTTCGCCTGTCGTTACACCTCACAGGTCAAGGGGCGCCGCTCGGCCTCGTGGTCGGACCCCCCGTTCACGACTGCTGCTGCCTGGCGTCTCGGATGTGTCGTTGCTCTCTGGTGAAACCGAAAGGAGCTGCAAATATTACATTTACATTTCAGAGGCCCAACTGTTTCTTCAGGTTAACGCTACCCGATCACAGTAACTCTCTGAGCTTCTCCTGGTCGTCTTCTGTTTTCTCTGAGCTGGTCTTTGTTGTGAGGGTTCATCATTTCTTTCAGTAAAGAGTAACTGAGCACGAAAAAAGCTTCGCTACCTCAGATCTTGGTTGCTAACGGGACTCTTTAAGTTCACTCAGCTGATTGATTTTTTTAACTACCTGTTAAACCACTCCTCTCTTGTGAAGCGGTTCATACTCTCATACAGCAAATAGTTGCTGTAAAAGGCTAATAACCCAAGTTAGCTTCCTCCATTTTGCACTTTTCAGCTCACCGTTCCCTCGAAAGGTTACTACTGGACAACGGTGTAAATTTGCATGTCAGAGTTGAACTGATTCTGCTGCAGAACGTAGTCATTTGAAATGAAATGCTGCTGCAGGGCCTTTTAAAATGTCTCCCAAGAAGTCAGGAGCATTTTTACAGATAAATGGTGCAGCAGTTTTTCGTCGCACATGACTGGTGCCGGGAGGAAGCAGGTCTTTTTGTTAACGCTTGTTTAAGAGACAAACAATTCTTTATTGTTACGCAACAGTCATATTTTGAAAACCCTTTTCACTCAGCTTCATTCAAGCGCTTAACTGCACACTGCTTTTACAACAGTCGCGCCAGTGAAACACGCCGGCTTGATTGACTTGAACTGCGGCGGCAGAAAGAGAATATCTCAAAAGGAGTTGATTGGCTGGTTCTCCCCCTGTGGTGACCCATGAGAGGATATGTTTAAAGTGTCTACTCATGAATATTCATAAACAGAGTCCAAAGCTTCACACCCCCTTCACCCTCCCACCTCCTGCTGCCTCATGTGTCCATAGCTGTTTTTAAATCTACATAATTTGGGCTGAAGTGCCTTTCAAATGGCCTTCCCTGTTCTGACACTTTCCGGAAACAAGGGAGAGACACACTTATTAATCAGGCTCTCGTGTGTGTGTGTGTGTGTGTGTGTGTGTGTGTGTGTGTGTGTGTGAGACAGAGACCAGACAAACAGAGATAGATGCAGGGGAAAGCCCGCGGTAGAAAAGAGACAGGAGAGTGAAGACGAGAGACGTAGTGAAGAAGGAAATGGAAGTCGTGAAGGTGAAAACACAGAGTGAGACGAGCTGCACTCACGTTGTGGTAACTCTTGGTTAGAGTTCGGTCAGCTGTGACGGCACAAACTACCACAGTGGTTTCAGAAAACAAGATGTTCAACTATTTCACATGCGTCCATGTAATTAAAGTCACTCTCGGTCATGTCTAACTCAGGGAGGCAGCTGGTGTTGCTTTATTTTTATTATAATAGGATTATTCAGCATCACGCCCAGCTGAAAGCCATTAGCACTGTCCCATACTCAACACTGGTACAATGTGAATGTAGGGTCTGGCTTCAGGCGAGTCTCCGCTCTGCGTGTTGGGATAGGCTTTATCTCTTCTTGCCAAAACGAAGAATCTTTGGCATGTGACTCTGTTTCATAACGTTACCTCCTTCACATTTAACAATTACCCCCATTATTCTCTTCCCTTCACCTTGACTATCAAGTTTGTGCCAGCGTGGACGTTTGCTTACCTCGGATTGGCTGATTAGATCTTAGGGCTTAAACGTGCCAAAAGCTGCATCTACACTTGAGATTTGATGCCTTTTTTTTGTTTTTTTGAAGCTCAAACATCAGGAATATGTTGATTTGCTGAAAAGAAGGTCTGGGTGGAGGTCATCCAGCCCGAGAGGAGATGTAAACACACCCTCATCAGACGCCATTCACCCAAAGTAGTGAATTAATTGAGGTGCATGGAAGCCAGATAGAAATGGTGTCCAATCAAATCAAACTTTATTATAAGAGTACCTTTTGTGTAATTTAGTACATATCAAGAACATGGAAATCCATGGGCCAACACACAAAATTCATACCACGATCAAAAAGCACATCAAGGTTTCTTGTTTGGAGTTGTGTGATTTTCTTTTTTTTTCTTTTGAGCCACTTCATGTTGAGGCATAGCTTCTCTTTCTGGGACTTTCCTCTTGTAATTTCAATCTCACGGTAATCCTTGTTGAAATGCAAAATAAAAAATATGGCGCTTATAACCCATGCACTCTATCAAAGAGTGATACAGAAACGTACAAGTGAATGTCGACATAGACGTAGCTATCAGAATCAATCCTTTGTTCAGCTCGCACAGTAAAAGCGTGGGCCCATTGTCCATAAAGTGACACAGATAATGGCACGAACTTTCAAACAGTCTCTTCGAAGGCGTTGGTATCGATGCTGGTGTTCGTACGGACGATAAACGATTGAAGTAGGTAATAAAATATGAAAAAGAGAGTGTGAGAGAAAGAAGTTTAACAGGTTTTTGAAAGTTTAAAAAGAAAACTACAGACACAACCCACCTTCAGTTCCAATGCTGGAAAAAGTGTAAAGGAAGGGGTTTCAGATGCAAAAACAAAGGACCCAGAATGGAGCCCTGAGGGACTCCTCGTTACACCATTAACAAAGGAATGGTCGTCAAGGGCAACCATTTGAAATAACGGCAGAGAGGCACAAAGTATTTTATGTCTGTGCCTCTAAAGTCTTTTATAGGTATTGTCATCATTATAAGTTATCTTACGGTCAACTGTATCAATTGCAGTACTTAAGTTTCAAAGTACTAAACCTATCATTCATGTCCACTCTCAGGTAAATAGAGCTGTCCTGTTGCTGTGGTGACCATTAAAGCTTTTTGTACAGCCCAGGTAAACCTAAGCAAAGGCTGAGCTGTTTAAAGACTCGTTTTTCAGAGACTTTGATGAAAGAAAAATCACCAGAGCATAAAAGTATGTAGGTCTAAGTTGCTTTTCTTGAAGAGATTTCACAATGGCAGTTTTCAGCGCCACAGGGAAAATACCAGGAAGTCAAGAGTGACTGACAAATACCGGTGTTTCAGCCTCTTGACAACTGAACACTCAGTGAAACGGTGACTGATTTGGGGTCAAATGAGCAGGTTGAGGATTTGAGTTGTCTTCCTTTGTAATTTCTTTGTCAACAACTTTCAAAGTGGTTGCAATTTCCTTCCGTGAGACCGGTCCTATAATATCAGTAGTAGTTTTGGCATATTTCTTTATTTCAGGTAAGTTTTCTTCATCTTAAGATAACTTTTTTAAAACCTGATTTTGAAAGTGATTTTTCTGGAGAGACACTGAAACACTCCATTGAACTGTTCAAGGATGTAATCTAGGAGCTGGATAATCATACTTTACGTTTGAATGAAAAAACCCAGCACACCAGCATCACACATGCTCATATAAAGTATATTAACACACACACACACACACACACACACACATCCATACAACTGTAGCCCCAGGGTTGTTGTTACTAGCCCTTCATTGTCCATACAGAGGGGATTGGAAGGCTTGCATCACTGTTGGTTCAATCTCAAGCCGTCCCTGTACTGTGTGAATCCAGGCTATTGTGATGTGTGTGTGTGTGTGTGTGTGTGTGTGTGTGTGTGTGTGTGTGGTGCCATACTGAGCCGGGCCAACGAGTGCAGCCTGATCCCTCCTATCTGTCCTATATTACCAGCTCGGAGATAAATGACCGAGATCTCCGTAATGAAGAAAGCAGAGGACAGAGAGAAAAATACATCCAGGAAAAACGGTTTATTGTAAAATGCATTGACATAGAGAGAGAGAGGGAGGAAGAGAGAGAGAGAGAGAGAGAGGGAGGAAGAGAGAGAGAGAGAGAGGGAGGGAGAGAGAGAGAGAGAGAGAGAGAGGGAGGAAGAAAAGGGGGAAAAGAGCAACTGAATGACTGAATAGAGAAAGTGAGAGAATGGTCTGCCTGGCATTGTGTGTCCCCCTAGTGCATGTCGTAAAGGTCTCTCTCCCTCTCTCTCATCCCACCAGTGTGTGTGTGTGTGTGTGTGTGTGTGTGTGTGTTAGAGAGAGAAGACTGAATGAATGTCTAGCAACTGGAAACCTTTTCTTTTGTAAACTCAAGTCTCTGCCAGAGAGCATTGTGAAGCATTGTTTATCATCCTCCCCTCCTTTGTTATGTGTGTGTGTGTGTGTGTGTGCGTGTGCGCATGTGCACGAATGTTGTGTGTCCTTGTGTGATAGTTGACATTATCAGATGATTGCTCCCACTATTCGTCTGTGTGTGTGTGTGTGTGTGTGTGTACATGTACATGCACACGCTTGCATGTGTGTGGTTATGTACATGACAGCTGACATTATTGGATTGCCTCTAGTGTGTGTGTGTGTGTGTGTGTGTGTGTGTGTGTGTGTGTGTGTGTGTGTGTGTGTGGTCGTGTTCATATACAGCTGCATGTTTGTGTGTTGACAGTTGACATTATTGGATGATTGCTTGTGTGTGTGTGTGTGTGTGTGTGTATGCATGCGTGTGTGTTCTTGTGTGTGGTTATGTACATGACAGCTGACATTATTGGATTGCCTCTAGTGTGTGTGTGTGTGTGTGTGTGTGTGTGTGTGGTCGTGTTCATATACAGCTGCATGTTTGTGTGTTGACAGTTGACATTATTGGATGATTGCTTGTGTGTGTGTGTGTGTGTGTGTGTATGCATGCGTGTGTGTTCTTGTGATTATTTTCCATTCAAATGTGGCCCGTGTTCTGACAACAAGATCCTCTAATGCTTTAAAAGCAGCCGTGTGTGTCACACTTGTTGTTGACGAGCTACACACACTCTTGGCGGCAGACAGCAGAACAACAGTTTGTAGTTTTGTGCTGAAACCTCAGTGGTGTGATATTTCTACTAAACTGTTTACCAGAATGAATTAAATCATGTTTCATTCAACAAACAGTTTACACTCTTCTGTGTTTTATTTGAAGTGTTGATCTATAAGAAGTTAAATTTGTGGTTTTAATTTTACATCTCCTCTCTCAGGCTTCTCTCTGCAGCTCTAGTAACAACAGGTCGGTGAGCCAATCAGAAGAGAGGAGGTTCTGAGTCTCTCTTCTGATTGGCTGACTGTTTTCTGAGTGATCCAATAAAAATACAGCAGATTTCAGGTAAAAAGACTCAGAGAAACCAAATTCTGCAAGGTTTGGATGGTGGGTCCAGGTGGGCGGGGCTTGGTGACTGCTTTGTTGTGACATCACAAAGTTCCAGAAGTCCTGACGGCTGGTTTTAAGGCTCAGTTTCTGAATACAGGCTGTGTGCATTTCTCTGTGGACTGAGGCTTTGATACTTTCACAGTATTAATATAGAAGCTAGAGCTGATCTATAATCACACTACACATGGACACAGACCTTTACACTGGAGGAACTTTGACCTCTTCAGCCCCCGTGTATAAATGGCTAACGCTGTAAATGACCTGAGAGTGAACATGGATGATAAGAAACATTTTGCCTCTGTGTCAGGACCACTGGGTCTGTTGTGTCCCCCTGCGCCGGGACGAATGAGAGAGCTGCTTTTTGAACACGGTGCTAATGTCGGCGTGAACGCGAGCTAACTGTAAATCTCTGAGGGAAACCTGAGTTGGTGAAGCAGTCAGGCTGCAGTGACAGATGTTTCTGTTTGAAATAAATAACCTCCCCTGCAGAATAAAGCTCACTTTGTTAAGCTTGATCCCGGCTTTAGACAGCAGATTCAATGGAGTAGACAACCTGCGTCCAGTATAATGCAGCAGAGCCTTTGTGAACAGAGCCTGTGAGTTTCTTCAGCTGCCCCCCCCCCCCACTGATTTGATGTGTTCTGTTTATGGCACTTAATTCCCACTCTCATCATTTATCTTTTCAATTCATGTTCAAAAAATTAGGTTTATCGTCATATATTTGCTTATGCAAGCAAGCCACCCCCCCTCCATCCATCCACCCCCCCCCCTCCAGTAGCTGCTCTCCTCCCTCTCCCCTGGCTTCCTCCGCACGGCCTCCTGGCTGCTGCCTGCCTGCCAGCCGCCTCTCACCCATTGTGGGCTAACAATGGCAGGCGAGGCCCCAGCCTCGAGGCCTACAGCCTGGGTCTTAGAGGGGGTGTCGAGCTGGGCGGTGCTTGGGGGAGGAGGGGGTGTGCTTGCCCGTGAAAGGCTGACTCTGTGGGGGCAGCCAGTAGGGGAGGGAACCCGGAGGGAGGGAGGCAAGAAAAAGCAGGTCACGCCCAGATTAAAATTCAATGTATGCCCCATGTACGACTGTCTGCCTATGTCAGCAAGCTGGCCTCGGTACACTGTGTGTGTGTGTGTGTGTGTGTGTGTGTGTGTGTGTGTGTGAGCAGGCAGGAGGAGGGGGGTGCAGAGAGAAGGGATTCTTAGGATTTTGAAGGTGCCATGCTGGCTCACCGGTTAAGAGAGAGAGAGAGAGAGAGAGAGAGAGAGAGGAAGGGGAAGAAGAGAAGACCAGAAATAGAGAGGGGGGAGTGAGGGGAGACGTGTGTGGATGGGAGAAAGGAGGAGGCAGTAATCAGAGTGTCTGGCCCTCATCATTGCTTTGCTTCAGCTGTTTTGAGCTCAACACACCTTCAGGGTTTGTGTGTGTGTGTGTGTGTGTGTGAGTGTGTGTGAAGGGGGGTACTCTAATGGGGGTAACAGCAGCGTCATAATGCATGCAAGACAAAGCTGATTTGGTGATGCATGCTTCCTTTGTGTTGCTGTTGCATTTTTTTTTTAAGGGGGGGTACAGGGCGGGGGGGGGTGTCTCTGTAACACACACACACACACACACACACACACACACACACACACACACACACACACAATCCAATCCCCCTCTGTTTTGGGCCCCATCCCCATATGGTGGCTTGGCTTGATGAGAGCTTGATGAAGTCAACCAGAAGTCCCCCCCACCCCTCTGTGTGTGTGTGTGTGTGTGTGTGTGTGTGTGTGTGTGTGTGTGTGTGTGTGTGTGTGTGTGTGTCATTGCAAATCTGTGATTGCTTTTCAGCTAATGGATAAATGAGAGTTTCACCCTTGCAGAGTTATTGTGTGTGTGTGTGTGTGTGTGTGTGAGAGAGAGAGAGAGAGACAGACAGAGAGAGAGACAGACAGAGAGAGAGAGAGACAGACAGAGAGAGAGACAGACAGAGAGAGAGAGAGACAGACAGAGAGAGAGGGCATGTGTGGATCGTCAGCTTGTATTTTGGCTTGCAAGCTGTTTTCATTATATTTCATTATTCATGTTTCATGCATGATTGTGCAAGTGATCAGCTCTGTCGGGGTGGAGGCAGATCAGGGGGCGGAAAAGGTTTTTAAACTCAGACCGTCCAACAAAACCACAAATGTCACAACCTTTTGCGTCAGACAAAATATTTCCCAGAAAGAGCTGAAGAAAATATCTTGTGGAAGTGGAACCAAAACATCCCATAAAACCTGCAGTCAGTATTTATTTTCAGATGTGCCGGCAGGGATTGAACCGATCCCACGTCTGAAATTCTGCCTCTTTTGTTCGATATGAACCTCTGAGCGAAACGAGCGGTTAACAGCCGGTAAACAGGCAACCAGATTAACCAGTAAACCACCAGCATTTACTTTAATTTCCCCGTGTGTGCGCTCAGAATCCAAACAGTGATTCACCTTCAGCAAATGTTAGCGTCTAAAATTAACCGTCTGTAAACGCTGCTGCGAGTCAGAAAGGGGTTTTTTCAGCCTTGTTTGTCAGAGTTAAGCTGAAACACACCGACGTCTGCCATGAAGTCGTGTTGACATGCTGCACTTGGGCCACTTTCAGTCACCGCTGAACATCAGAGAGACGTTCAATTATTCATATTGTGTGTGTTTTTGCTAATTTTGTGTGTTTTTTTTTTTTGCCGCACGCCTCCACGAGAGCGTTGTCATCTGCTTGACAAGCCTAGGTCAATATTCACTTATTCTGAAATGTCCTTGAAGTTACTTTTGTTCAGTCTTTAGACATTGATTTTGGCTGCTTTCATCAGATACCGGCTTTTAGATGCACAATAAACAAAAAACACTGATTAATAAAGCTGGATTCGTATATCAAATGTTCAGCTTTGTGCTCGATTGTGTTTGTGCACAAACTACAAATGCTCGGCTTTGTACCTCCTTCCTCTTGTGTATGTGCACAAACGGAGCCGGAGTGAGCTTTTTCTTTCTTTTCTGTTTTTGTTGCTACCTCGCCATTCCTTATGTTGTGTCCGCCAACTCAGAATGGAGCCATTTTGTCTCCTTCAGTTCCTGAAATGAAATATAAGCCTCTTAAATGCATACTTATCTTGCCCTGCAGACTGTGCTTGAAGAGCAAACACACACACACACACACACACACACACACACACATGCACGCACGCACACACCAACTAAAGAGGCATTGTGATGCCAGCCCTTGTTGTTCCTAAGACGGCGACTGCATGCATATGGCAGATGGTTGTTCCTTTGCTTTTGCATGCCGCCATATTAAACAAAAACCATGGCTAAGGCCACGGCTGGTTTAAGGAAAAGGGCAAAGTGCGAGAGAGACAGAGAAGGAAGAGACAAAAGAGCAACAGAGGGAGAGACGGAGACAACAGGCTTGGCATACATAAACACAAGCAGGAAATCCATGTGTGTGAATGTGCGTGTGAATGTGTGTGTGTGTGTGTGTGTGCATAACCACATTAACATTGCATGCTTTGCTTACAGAGACACACACACAGAAAGACACAAACCCATCCTCCTAAAGATAACCAGGATACACAGAGATGCCAGATGAATGGTTAGCTGCAGGGAAGGATCTATACATGTAGCAGATATAGTGTGTGTGTGTGTGTTTTCATGTTCATGTATGGGTGGTTACACTTTATGTTAAAAAATTGGTGTTGCATATGTAAACTAGTATATCCGTGTGCATGTCTTTGGTAAGATGGTGTATTGGTAATTGGAGGGTAAATCCAGTGCGGTGACCTTTCACAGCTGTCGGCTCCTTTCATATGCTTACATGCTGGTGTGTCTTGTTAGTGTGTGTGTGTGTGTGTGTGTGTGTGTGTGTGTGTGTGTGTGTGTGTTATATCATGTTATGGTTCTGTCCTCTTCCACAAGCAGGAGAGGAAGTAATACACTGACATTTGGGGGTCACTTGTCCCACTTTTAGTCCCAGTTCTGTTTCTTAGCTGCAGTGAAAATATCTCTTGACTGAAGTTTTAGAAAAATATATAATAAAAAAAAATAAAAAAAAGATATTCAGGAGGCTGCCAGCAAATATTTGTGATATTAGAAACTTGCCTTTGGCGACCAATTCCAACAAAATATCTCCTGTCACGCATTCACTCGTCCTAAAGTTCATCAGATGCTACGACATGAACACATGTTGTTTTGTGCTTTTATTTAGCTGCATGGAAAAGACCAAGACACATTTAATTAGCATGTATCATTCAGTTATGTATCTTATGTAGTTGTTTTTACCTGTTACCTAATGTGCATTTGTCTGACAGCTAAACAGGTGAGACATATCAGTAGCAACAATAACATTATTAAACTTCTAAGTTCAACTAGCTGCTAGCAGCGAATGAAAGAAAGCTAGCTCTGTGTGATAACGTTAGCATATATTTAACACACTGCTTCATGTGTTTGTCAATAATAAAAGTGAACGGCCAATTGTTATTTTTTGC
The DNA here is from genome assembly GCF_002814215.2 of Seriola lalandi dorsalis. Classification (NCBI taxonomy): domain Eukaryota; kingdom Metazoa; phylum Chordata; class Actinopteri; order Carangiformes; family Carangidae; genus Seriola; species Seriola lalandi. Next base: position 263,454 of record NW_019524761.1, on the reverse strand, counting down.
AATTTGTTGCCTATACAAAAAAAAAAGATAAAATGTCACCAGGCATTAATGTTAGCTTGTTTGTTCTTTTACAACGATGTGATTTAATCCCACACTGGTGAGAAAGTTTACAGTTTATGAGTTTATGCTAGCTGCCTGACAAAGTAAATGGATGAAACGTGACAATCAACACATGTGAAGTTTTTTAAAATGCCAAAAAGCTAACTGTTTGCATCATGCTAATGGAAGCTAGCTCTGTGTGACAACATAAGCATATATTTCCTTCACTGGTTCATGCATTTATCGATGATTAAAGGGTAAAGCAACTGTTATTTGTTTTTGCAAATTACCTCCCAATACAATTGTTACCCAGCAGTCACATTAGCTTGTAGGCTAATCGGGCTAATGTAAATTTTTTAAAAAGCCATGAAGCTAACTGCTTGTTTCATGCTAATAAAAGCTTTTGTGTTAAGGTTACAACATTTTTCACAAACTATCATTGGTGTTTATTAGTGACTGAAGTGTACATTGACTGTTTTTTTTTTTTTTATCCTTACTAATTAGCATAATGCTAATGTTAAGTTCTTTGCTACTCATTGAGGCTTTCACCAGTTAAACATTATAGTTTTAAACCTGGTAACAGTCAAACTTTTTATAAGTTTGAGTGGTTGCCTGGTAACAATATAATATGCTGACAACATTAATACACGTTAAACAATGACATGTCACACTGACACACATTTAATTCCCTTCCTCGTCAGGGTGTTCACACGTACAGATGGAAAGAGGCAGCCTGTTTGTTGCTGTTTGTTGCGTCTCACTGATTTTGTAGCCTTCAGGCACATTCGCTGGTCTGGTTTTGCGTTGGGCGTCTTATTTACATATCTGACGCTTCCGTGGGTTCGTTTTCAGTGGGAATTAACACAAGCGCTATTGAGTTGCCGCCCAGGGCGCCATAGCTCATTTGCATAAAGTTAAACTCCACTATCAACTCCCTGTAGTTGCCGCTTTGAATCTTTGCATCTCCGATACGAGCACCTGGTGCGGAAGGTTTTGTCGTCTGGAAGTCCCAACTTTTCTAGCCAGACAGTGAATGTGGGCTTTATCACTTTGCAGGGGAGTGACATGAATCTGTCTCTTGTGCGTTTGCAGCCTGATAAATTGCTTTTGCTCATCTCTTTTGTAAGAGTGGCCAGACAAGGCCGCAGCACAATAATGCCTCTACACTAAAATCAGGGCAAACAACGGGCCGGAACAAACAAAAAAAAAACACATCCGTCTTATCTCTAATTTAGCCTTGGTTCACACACGCTGGAGAACGGACAGTTTTTTGTGTACGACACACACTCACACACACTCACACACCAGTGCCCTAACTGTGCTTCACCTCAACCCAGCCTCAGCTTTGTGTTCCATATAATTTATTTCTCGTGTTTGTGAGCGAGCACTTCTGCTTCTGTCGCTCTCAGGTTTTTTTTTTTGGTGGGTTTTCTTTTTTTTTTTTTTCTCCTGCAGAGCTGAAAGCAGCATTTATGCCTTTTCTCCTCCCCAGGTAACCTTCATTCTCGTGTCGCACATGCTCACAATGGCATGAATCGACCACTGACTCTCCATTAACAGCAGAATGTATGCAAATAATGAATTGGACCACTTTGGCTTTCAGGTTGTGTAGTTTGCTTTCAGATTAGATGAATGAAGTCCTTGATTGAATTTCAGACGGCGTCATGGAAAGGATGCCATCCCTCCCTGCATCCATTCATCCCTGCAGTCTTTATCCGAGGCAAAGATACCTGTGTGTGAGAGTGTGTGTGTGTGTGTGTGTGTGTGTGTGTGTGTGTGTGTGGTCAGGACCAGGACTTAAACGCTTTATCTTATGTGCTCTTCCTCATTCTGATGATTTGAATCGGTCTTTGTGCCTCTCTTTCTCTCTCTCTCTCTCTCTCTCTCTCTCTCTCTCTCTCTCTTTGCAGAACTTCTTTTCAGAGTAATCTGGTCCACGTCTAGCGCCACCTCCTCTTCCTCTGGAGGTCTTCTCTCCACTTCCTCCATTTTTTCTTTTTTTTTTCGTTGCCTCTTGCTCAATCAGGTTGGGAACTTGGGGCTGATATGTCAGCCTTTTGCTGATTTCAGCTCTGTCAGATCTGCAGTTTTTCTTGTTTCTACAGTGACACATCAGCTGAAAGGGACTTGATTAAACCTTTCTCTCCCATTTATTTCTCTTTCTCCCTCTTTCTCCCCCTCTCCTCCCTGTCTCCTAGTTCTCTCCTCCCCTGTCGCAACAGAATGGAGCAAATCAGGGAATCAATTCAATGTAATCATGACAAATGAGTCCCGGCGGTTAGCAAGGATTTTGTGTGTGTGTGTGAGTGTGTGTGTGTGTGTGTGTTTGGGACAGGGCTGCTGGGAAATCACAAATGAATCAATCAACTGTTATCGCATCAGCAAACACTGCAGGAGGGAGGGATGGAAGGATGGATGGGTAAATGATGGATGGATGGATGGATAGGTAGAGGGGAGGAGAAGATTCAGTGTACTCAGTGTGTGTGTGTGTGTGTGTGTGTGTGTGCGTGCACGCGCATATGCACGTCTGCTGTGCAGAGATAGATGGCTGATTGAATACAGGGCCATGTGGGTGTCTTGTGTGTGTGAATGAGAGCGAGCGGGGGGGTTCTGTGTTAACCTTGGAGCTGTCAGAACAGATGGAAGATGGGAAGGGCCGCAGGCTGCGAGGGATGTGCTGGCTGCTGGAGGAGGATGAATCCTCGGCTACTTTTGGAAAAGGGGCAGCGAGATTAGAGACGGAAAGAAAGCTTCTTTCTTCTTCTTCTGGATGTATTTCTGCTGAAGGTGGAGTTTCTTGATCAAAGTAAATAGTAATGTGTCACTGGCGCCGGCGGAGTGAGGGGAGCGTTCAGAGACGGAGTCAGCTCATGTGTGACTGAGGAGGACGAGCCAGAGCGTCTGACGAGGAAAGCGTTGTGTTTAATCGGTTGTGTTCAGTCATAAGAGACGACTGAACCAAACACAAGTTCCTGCCATTGCAACAAGACACACGATGAGATGACATCATCAGCCCACACACAATATTTCTCAGGTGAACTCTGGGAAATGCATTAAAAAAAAACATACTAACAAGCATTAGAGTCCGACCGAGTCTGGATTTTACTATATTGATAATTAATAGTTTTTAAAAATCTGATACCGGTACAGAAACATGAACAGAATTTGTTTTATTTGTTGAGGTTGTAAACCTCCCAGAAACATGATGACCACATCTTGTGATCAGTTTCATTAGTATCCTAAACGACAGTCATGAAATATACGACTCTTATTGGATGAGAAAAAAAGGCATTACTGTTCTTTTTCCCTGAAGTGTTTTATTCGATATAAGTGCTGGTGAAGTTCGGTCTTTGTTTCAGTTTAAGTGGCCCAGCTGAAGATCTGTGGCAAAAGCAGCAGAAGTTTGACTTACATTAAAGAAGTGTGACTAACATGTTCTGAGTGGCACTTTGACATTAGAAAAATAGACTAATCAGCGTAGACGATACGATGTAATGGCGACTTTAAACATAAGTCAAACAAATTTTCTGCAACGCATCATATACACCAATATGTGATGTGCATGAAACTGATCCTATAGTATCACTCAATCCTACCCATCAACAATATTTAAAACCTACAAAAACAACAGCCCGTACTCACTGCTGCTCAGGATACAGGAGCCATTTAGCTCTTTCTTCGTCGGCGTAGATCGACTCACCACAGACACCACGACTTAGGTTTCCCTGTTTTCTCTCTCTCAGCCTTACAATGTTACATGTGAACCTGCAATTGTAGTTTCAAGGTTTAGTGTGTAGTGTTTGGTTTGTACAGGTGATAGCTCCTTACATCGGCTCATGCTGTGCCTCGACAGTCTGTTGGGTTTTCCTTTTAATTTTCACACTAACCTTTACCAAACGGGGGATGTGGTGATCCAGTGTGGGTGGAGAAATGAAGGAGTGGCTCTTGGCAAAGCGTGAGCAGCGTGGGCACAGCGCTGTGGGGGGAAGCAGAAGAATGAAATCAAAGATTCTCTTCCTGAACTTTAAAATCCACTCTGAGAGGTGGGCGGGGCTTGTGTGTCTGTCTGCGAGGCCTGTGGTGAGGCGGTGGTTGAATAAGACTGTGGTTTATTTGTGTGTGTGTGTGTGTGTGTGTGTGTGTGTGTACATGCACACTTTGGCTCACCGCCCGGCTCCATCTCTCCAGCTGATTAGGGGTTAATGGCCTATGAGCGTGGGGAGCTCTCTGCCTCCTGATTGGCTGACTGGCTTCTGTGTGGGTGGGGTTGCAATCGAGTGACAGATGGTGTACAACCGGGAGGGAGGGAGGCAGGGCGACATGTGTATGTGTGTGTGTGTGTGTGTATATATATATATTTACATGGAAGCATGGCGGGGTCTTTAACTGCAATACAAAGACGTATAATGTCTCGTCGTCTTTTCTCCTCTACTTATTGTCTCTTCACACATTTTGTGGTTTTCTCACACATCCATAGATACAGCAGATTTATAAAGAGACACCTATAGTTTATATGTTGCTAAGTCGTACCCACATACATCACTATACATTTTGATTGAAACGCAAATAATCCAGATTTAAAAAAATCCACATGCAACATCTGAATTCTCTTATTTGACGAGAAGTGGGGAAAACGCTGTTTACTTTTTCAGTGAAGAATTACAATGAGGATTATTATATCAGGGGGTTCCATGTTCACACAGCTCTACTGTATATGTAGAGTGTGCGTAGGTTTTCTGGGCAAGCATGAATATCTGCATCAGAACAGACAAAAAGACATGACACACACACACACACACACACACACACACACACACACACACACACACACACACACACACACAGAGGGCCATGTGACTCTTCCCTAAGGATTAGGCCAGATCATTGTACTTGGCAACTCTCCCAGTTTACACACATCACACTCCTAATTCACCTTTGTTAGAAATTCATCTGTTTTGCTGAACCAGACCCACAGCTAGGATGGATGAAGTGTGTGTTAGTGTGTGTGTGAGAGTGTGTGTGTGAGAGAGAGAGAGAGAGAGAGATTAGCGATATCTTCTGTGAATATCACTGACTAGTTTGCATCGTTTTGTCTTTATACTCAGTGTGGCATTAAGAACAAAAGCAGACAGGCTCTGAAAAGGTCGTTTTGTTCGCTGTGTGTGTGTGTGTGTGTGTGTGTACGTGTGCATGCTTGCAGACTGTCTGATGCAGAATCTTTTTTATCAAGTGTCATTGCATCCCCATCTGCTGAAGACACACTGTCTCCCTCAGCCTTTACACACACACACACACACACACACTAGCAGTTTACATGAGAGTGGCATTAAGAAAAGAAGAAATGGTACAGTTTTACACTGAGCCTTGGAGTAATGAACCACTAGATACAAGTTTATGAATGGGAGAAAGAAGCCGAGGAGTACCTCAAGGTTCTGTACTGGGTCCTCTTCTATTCGTATTGTTAGTTGAGGCCCGAAAAGTCACTTTGTTGCATGGATTTCAACCTGTGAACCTCTCAACATTTGCTTGTGTCAAATAGGACAGGAGATGAAGTCTATTGTTGTGTAACACCGGCGGTGTTACACTGGCGGTCTGTGGGACATCGGTTCACAAAAGAAGCGTCTTCTTCTTTCACGGATAAAACATGCAACATGTTCTTTTTGGAAATTCATTTCAAGGATTAGTTTGTAATTTTCTTGCCGGAGTTAATTGAGAAGATCGACACCTCTTTCGATTTTTTAAAGTAGATATAAAGCTGTAGACAGGAGCTTTAGCTTAACTTAGCATAACGACTGGAAACAGGGAAAGCCGCAAGACTGGCTCTATTCAAAGGTTTTCCTCTGTTTCCAGTTTTTATGCTAAACTAAGCTAATCAGCAGTCTATATTTACTAGACCGATATGACAGTGGTATCGAGCCTCTCAACTTCAAAGTTTCTCACCTAAAATGTCAAACTGTTTCTTCAACCAATACGTCCAAGAGAATCCAAAGGTGTTGTTGCACATTATATCCTGCAATGCGACACGGAGTCTCTGGTAGAAATGGTCGTGTTGGACTGAGATACGAATGCCAGAAACTGGTAACTTAACCAGATAATTAAACCCAGCACTGCTGCAGGTTTTATGTGTGAAACTGGCAGAAGATAAATGGGGGGGGGGGTACCAGACATACGGACTGTGAACTGTGTCTGAGCCATTTTAGACTTGATTGAAAGTGAAAAGAGCAGCAGTGTCACCGTCACATTCATCCCTGTGGCCTGAGCAACAATAGGCTTTAACTTAACAGACACAGAGGGAGAGAGAGATGGGGGGGTGTGGGGTGTCTGTGTGTGGGGGGGGTTGGGGCTTAGGGTCCGAAGCCAAGAGGAAAAAGGGAAATCATCACTCCCAGCTGTGGGAAAAATTGAATGTTGAATGTCATCTGCCATCAAAACTTCTGCAGTCATCAGAAATGCTAGACTGGATTTCTGGAGACAAGTGCAGCGATGACTAATGACTGACAGGACATTATTTTGACTGCTTGGGGGGAAGATAGCTCTCAAATGTCCCCCCGATGCTTTTAAGAAATGCACTCCCCCTGATTTCTTGCCTGATCTTTTGCCCTCCGCTGTGATGATTTCGCTACTAGAAGATCAAATTTGGACTCCCTTACACTAAGCTGTGGTTACTGCAAATTGGCTCTACAGGTATATCCATTATAGAGACGGAGAGAAGGAATAGAAAGCCTTTTTTCTGACATTTATGATATTACCATGTGCTGCAAGACAAAAAAGATTGGTTGGACAGGCGGGACTCAGTGGGAGGGAGAGATTTCAACAATTTGGAGGACTCTTTATGTCTATCACTGGCAGATGCATCAGCCTCTCTTCCTCCCTCTGCAGTCTGTTCTCTCTCGGTGTCTTGGCTCACCCTTCCTGTCATAGTCAGATGCCCCTGTCCGGCTGAGTGGACAGTTTGTGCCGGTCAGTCGATCTCTTCTGGAGACGGATGGGCATGTTGGTTAGTTGACAGCGAGGTTGTTCGGGAGGCACGTGGAGGCATGTTCGCTGGCGTGAAGCCAGCTACGTCAGTTTGTCAGTGCGTCAGTCAGCGGTTCAGATTGTCGTGGGGTCAGTTGGTATGTGGATATGTTGGCACTGCGTTGCAAACACTCAACTTAAGAAAACAAGTCGTACTACTGAGTTTAATGGCTCGATTGTTCAGCGAAAAACTTGAATCTGGCTCAACTTTTGCTGCAACGCAATGTGTCAGCGTCTACCTAAACAAACACATACTAAACAGGACGGTTTGTAACATGGAGGACATAATTCTGTTTCTGTTTATCTTTGATACAAAGGATGAAACGACTGTTGTGAAAATAACTTGTGGTATTTGGTGCTGGCGCCATTACCAGCCTCATTAAGTAGATCTTGTATCGGCAATGACCTGATCCAGTCGTCTCCGGCCTGATATTATCCTACATAAAAATAACTGCAATGAGCTTCACACAGCGAGGTGTACACATTTTAAATTAGGGGAAAGGAGTTGAGGTATTGGTATTTATATTCATAGAAAATTAGGATCTGTGTTTACCACCAAATCACAAATTTCTCCTCTTACCTGTGCATGTAGCAGCACACCTACACGGTTTAGTTGTATCTGTAGGTCAGTGTTAGATGTGTATAAGAGACAGGATGTGGCGAGTTGACAAATCTGGTTCACAACATACTCTGGTCAGTTCATGCGCCATCATGTGTTCGTTCATCCGCCTGCGTCAACCCCTGATGTGGTCGATTTTTCATCTTCTTTTTTTCTTAAATTGTTGATGTCTGTGAATGTGTGTTTGCGTTTTTGTCTGTTGGTTTGTCAGAACTTTAGATGTGTAGCCTACTTTTTTTTTTTTTTCAGATCATGCTCAAAATAGCCACATCATAGCTTTCCAGTAAGCTTGCTCATTCCTCCCTTTATATCTCCCTCTCTCTCTCCCTCTCTCTCTCTCTCTCTCTCTCTCTCTCTCTCTCTCTCTCTCTCTCTCTCTCTCTCTCTCTCCCTCTCTCTCCCTCTCTCGCTCTCTCTCTGTCTTTCTAGCTGTGAAATCAGCAGTGGGGTTGCTATGGTTTGGCGAGATACAGTAATCCAATGTGTATACACACACACACACACACACACACACACACACACACACACACACCTCATAAATAATTGACCTGTCACTGTGAGACGACAGGACAGACCAGATACACTCTCCCCTCCTCTATTCTCTGTTCTCCTCCTCACATTTCTCTTCATATCTCGTCCTCTTTATCCCCTGTTTCCTCCCTCGTCGTTCTTTCACTCACTCAGCTTTTTGTTCCACCTTTGCTTTTTTCTTGTCCTCTGCTCCTCTTTTTTTCTTCACAATATTATTTCTTTCAGTACCTGTGCCGCTCAGGCTCCCTGCAGTTGATGTTGGACTGAAACGGCTTCATTTGTTCTTTATGTTTTAATCAATCTACTAAACGTAGATCTGTGTTCAGAATTAACTTCTGTTCCTTTGGGCGTATGCATATTTACCTTTTTTGAAGTAAAGGGCAGTAGGTGTTGATATTAGTACGAACACATGATTAAGTATTATTCTACCAAGTGGAAGCATGTAGTTACGAAATAGAAGAGGATTTAGGGTAGAGCCTTGAGGTACTCCAGTTTTTTCCTTCCCTTCATGAAACTTGTATCTCGATCCAAAGTTTGATGCCTTTCTGGTGTCACATGTAATTTTTGATAAGCTTTTAAAAATAAACTTCACAATAAACTTAACCACCGCAGACTAAGATGATTTCACTGTTCACACATTCATATTTATTGCACTTGTGAAAGCTCTCGTAATTTTACTGAGTGAACCTGAAGAAGCCGCAGGCGAAGCGCGTTGTTCGCTCTCAATAAAAGTCGCAGTGAAGTCATCTCAGTTTGCGGTGGTTAAATTATATATTCACTTGTGACCAACCATCACCTGACCGCTTATATTGGCTTTGCATGGGAAGTTTTGTTCACCACCAGGCGTTAAATAGCTCGATATTTTCTGAGGGAGATCCATTGGAAGGAATGTCCTTATACAAAAAAATGATTTTTCGTACGAGATCTATTCCACGAGTCTCTGAGAAGATTTCAACCAGTTCCCTCAGTAGGTCATCTACATTAGTCTGGATTCGATCATCATGTTAATTTGAGTCTTTCTAAAATGCTAGGACCCTGCATCACAAAACAATAACGCCAGCAAAGGCTAAAGGCTGTTAAAAAGTTGTGTTCAAGCTAATTGTGAATACTGCAGCTGTTGGGTTGTTCACCTGGTAGAGCGGACTTAGTCCTGACCGCAGCAGCCATGGTTCAAGTCCGACCAGTGTCCCTTTGCTGCATGTCATCCTCTCTCTCTCTCTCTCTCCCTGACTTTCCTGTCTGTCTCTCTCTGTTTCTATCAGAAAAAAGGCAAAAATGCCCCCTCCCCCCCAAAAAAAAGAAAAACTACAGACTACAGCTGTTCTGCTGATGGCCGACATGCACACGCATGGGAGGGAGGGAGGGAGTAATGACTCAGTAGTCAGTGTTCAGAATCCATCCAGCCAAACATCTGCTGGTAAGGGCCATGTAGAGCCAACGATGCCTGATGCACTGTAAAAAGTACAAAGAGTGGTCGGCCAACAACAGCCCGACAGTAGCCAACAGGAAATAGACCGCTTGCTGTATGAGGGCTGTAAAGATTAACTACGCAAAGCGGAGTTAAAGCAGATCTATTTAATCAATCAACTGGCCTTACTATCTTGGACGGGGGGGGGGGGGGGGGTGGATGGTGTGTGTGGGCAGGAAATGAAAACACCTAGCAACCTCCTTTTTTCCACCGCAAACACACAAATGCACAGAGACATAAGGAGAGAGGTGGAGAGAGTGTCGGGTGGCTCGGTGCCCTGCTGGAGACGTCTCATCAGAATGTGTGTTTTGTACTGAAGGTTCACTCTGTTTGTTTGTAGAGGCTCAGATTTCCACAGATGCTCCTTCTCTCCTTCCCCTCATGCTTCTGTTTCTGCGCGGCAGTCGACACGACGTCCAGGTAGAAGCTGAAACAAAAGGAGCTGGAAATGTTTATTTGGGTTTTTTTGGGGGTGAAATTGATTTTTTTACTGTCGCCATTAAAGTCTTTGTCCTGGTTTTATTAGTGACTGCTGGAAAAAAAACAACTTCTCATTTTCATTAAAATGTGAGTCCAGATGGTGAAATGCGCGTTTTAACAATGGCCCCTTTATGCTGTTTTTAATTGAGTGATGAAGCCAATGAAAGCTCACTTCCCTTCCCCCCCCCTTGTCTTCCTTGTGTCTTCCTCAGGGTTTCACCTCAGCGGCACAGTAACTGAACCCACCACGTCGTCAGAGCCGGAGGTCACGCACAAGGTGGCCATCAGCTTCGACCGCTGCAAGATAACCTCAGTCACCTGTGGCTGCGGGAACCGGGACATTTTCTACTGCGCGCACGTGGTGGCGCTCTCTCTTTACCGGATTCGCAAACCTGAACAGGTAATAACCACAACGATCTCTTAACCTAAACTCAGTCTCTCCAGAACACACACCACACATATTCTGTATATTAATCATATTCTCAGGAACATACTCTTTCTGGTGACGGTTGTTTCCCCAAAGATAAGTTTAAAGTTATGTAACTGAGGCACTGCTGGAAACCACTAATAGCTAATCCAACTGGGTTTTTCAAAATGTAATAGTTTTATAATGCAGTATTATCTGACTTTATCATTTTCCAATATCTTTAATTGTGATGGGAAATGTAGCAGCGAAACTCAAACATTGTACACGCCAGATGAACAGGTTCCTCTCGCCTTTTCAGATCTTCATGTTTCTAAATCTGTAGATTAATCTCTGCTGTCCTCTGCTGATCGCTGGGTGTTCGATTCAGCTCAGCTGGAGTTGTTACTTGCAGCTCTAACTTTCTCTGTGTTGTTTGCTGCTCTGTTAGCTCAGCCTAGCTCATCATATTAGCCTCTTGTTTCCTACAGCTAACGTTACGATGGCTTGAATTTAGTATTTTTTCATTTTATTCTATACATTTTGTGATATTACTAAGACATAGAAAGTCCTATTGACATGGTTCTTATGACTGTGAAACCCTCCTCTAACCCTTCATATACAGACATGTGGTGTTGAAAACATTTGAACAAGGCAAGCAAAAGATCCTAAGAGTTTCATACTTTTATTATTGAAATCACCTTCTATAGCACCTCTCTCATACTGAATGATGTCGTTCTGAAGCCTAAGTTATGCTGAAAATCACAATTTCTAGCATGCCTAGCTTAGAAAAGCAGTGACTGTGTGTAAATAAAGGAAGCGCCACCTGAACAAACACAGCTTTTTAAGGGTTTAAAGTGTTTATAAAGTTTGGGTTTAATCTGCGAGTTCCTCATTAAGGAGATAATTTACAGACGCGTTTGTTTTTAAAAGCACTCGTAATGAAAGCTGACATGTCGCATGTGTTTCTGTTGCAGGTGAAGCTGCGGCTGCCCATCTCAGAGACGCTGTTCCAGATGAACAGAGACCAGCTGCAGAAGCTGGTGCAGTACCTGATAACAGCCCACCACACCGAGGTGCTGCCCACCGCTCAGAAACTGGCCGATGAGATCCTCTCCTCCAACTCTGAGATCAACCAGGTCCATGGTGAGAACGCAGCTTACGCGCCGACACGTTCAGTCCGTCTCTTTCGTTTTCGTTTCAGGTGAAGAAGAGTCATCCGCCAAATCCACCTAGATCTGATTTTATAAATGTAATCAGTGCGTGGAAGTCGAGAGGAAAGTACAAAGCTTTTCCTAGTTCTTGAAAAGTCGTAGTCTTTGTGGAGATGCTGTCCATCCGTCTGCAGCGATATCTTCACAGCAGCAGGCCAGACATGAAAGCTTCCGGACTTGAAACGTGCGGCATGTGAGCCTACAGGCTGTCCTACGTCAGAGCCCCTGATTACTCCGGCGAAGCAGCAAGCCGCTCTTCAAATGGCTCGTTTGATTATTTCTCAGTTCGCACTCTCCAGTCACCGCCTCCTTCCAGCGGCAGGGGCTGTGTTGCAGGAGAGCGGAGTAAAAGAAGTTGAAATGATGAAATGGGTGCAGCAGAAGGTAGAGAGAGATGAGTGGAAGGGAAGTGGACACTGAGAGGAAGAGACGGGAGAAACGGCACTCGGGGAAAATGGGGGGGGTGGGGGTGGAAAGATGAAAGCGCCAGAGAAAGCACCGAGATGAAAAAGAAGAGGAGAACCACAACAGACGAGGCATCGGGGGAAAACGACAAAACGGGCACACATCCTTTCACCAAACAAAACTCTTTATCTGTCTCTCTATTTCATCCTCCTCGCTAAATGTTGACATTCTCCAGCTCGGCCCGTCCAGGAAGCCCCGCGCCGTGTTTCCTCTCTGTGTTTGACAAGGGGGATCATGGGGGTTGAAGTTCAGTCGATCCAGGAGCGAGGCTCGTCTTTGATGGAGGAATGCGGCTGTTTGCTGCAGCGTACTCCCAGCCAGTTGGAAACACATCTCTGGGCTTTCCTCAGCTCACTTCCTGCTAGATCAAAGCAGCTTCCCCCTGTGGAGCGCATCTACATTTCCCTGTAGTATTACTCCGACACACACACACACACACACACACACACACACACACACACACACAGTGCAGGAGGGAAGAAAAATAAAGCTGGCCTTATATTCCCTGTTTATGATTAGTCTAAAAAGAGCAGCTCACGTCGGTGCACTTAAAGTTTAATGTAAAAACAAATAGGTGTGAGAGCGGCGAGCGTCAGCAGAGATTTATGGTTTTGTTTTCAGGACGGTCCCTCAGCTTTTAAAGGATCAAATCTTGGATGTAATGTCAGTATCTTGTTTTTGTGAGTGAGGGTTGTCTAAAATAAAATCCCTGTTTCCCGCGGTCGCCCTCCGTTTGTTTTCTTTCCTGGGGTGTGAACCGAGGACAGGAAGAGACGTGGGTGTGTTTACAGCAGCTTTGATGATGCGAGAAGGTCGTTAATGTTCGACTGAAACCGTGCTCCTGCGCTCCAGTTTTTTCACACATTGCTGTTTGTATATGTTTCTATCAGTGTAGTATTGTGTCATTAAGTGTGTGTGTGTGTGTGTGTGTGTGTGTGTGTGTGTGTGTGTGTGTGTGCGTGTGCGTGTGCGTGTGTGTGTGTGTGTGTGTATCCTCAGGCGCCCCAGACCCAACTGCAGGTGCCAGCATCGATGACGACAACTGCTGGCATCTGGACGAGGATCAAGTCAGGGAGCAAGTCAAACAGTTTCTATCGCAGGGAGGTTACTACGGCTCCGGGAAGCAGCTCAACTCCATGTTCGCTAAGGTACGCATCGCTGCCCCCCCCACACACACACACACACCTCTGCTTTCATCTTATTATATATATATATATTATATATATTCATTGGATTCATTCGTCTATATTGTTATCAATAAATCCGCAAATTAACGTTTCGCTCGCCAGCGGCCTCTGAACTCACCCGTGACCCTAAAATGCACCATTTGTGTCTATGATAAGTCTTAAACATGTTTATTCCTGCACCGTACCACTAATGTTTTTTCCTAACAATGGTTCCAGTGAGTTGACAAATGGTTCAAACACTCCTAGTGAAGAATCCACTGCGAATTATCACACAACTCTGCATTTCCCCACAACTCCATGTTGCCTTTTAGCGTCTTTTCAGCTCCTTGTTTCTTTTAGTTTTAAGAACCAAAACAGCAGCCTGACGCAGTTAGTCTGCTGCACGTGTGACAAGCTCTGTTCACATGTCAGCAGGTTTAAAGCCACTGGATGTGAACATAGACCGACTTTAAAAGGTTTACTCCGCTTTGCGTTCTTGTCTCCCTGGTAAAAGTCTTGATTTCCTGCAGGGAAAATGGCAGAAATGAAAAATTGGCGCTGAGAACATCTGGAAGTTTCTTTTAACTGTTTAATTCAGACTCCAAAGGTCTTGAATGTGGTTAAATGTAACTTCATAGTCGGCGTAAGGTTCTTATAAACGCTCTTAAAGCTCTTTGTCTGAGGGAAACAAGCCACTTAACCACGACCTATGTTCTGATGAGTCCTAGCTCACAATTTCGGTTCCAAAACCTTTTCTTCCATGTAGTTTTATGTGGCATTCAGATGGTTTTATAACATCTAAGAGTTGATGTTTGAACCGTAGATTACTGGATGACATCACGCGCTATCGTTTCCTTTTCAAATTCGAGCCGGGACACGCCCGACCTGAGCTTCCCGCCTCGCCTCGGACTTTTATTGGCTTCCTTGTTGAGATGATTTGGCTGAGCGACTAAACCTGCTCGCTCCGGGTCTTTCCAGGTGCGGGAGATGCTCCGAATGCGAGACTCCAACGGCGCCCGAATGCTGACGCTCATAACGGAACAGTTCATGGCGGACCCTCGTCTGTCGCTATGGAGACAGCAGGGCACGGGCATGACGGACAAGTGTCGGCAGCTCTGGGATGAGCTCGGTAAGAACAGTCAGAGAAACGCACGACCAAAAGGACTTGATTTGTTTGTGATTTTTTTTTTTTCATGTTGGCCAATCAGCTGTCAGTCAAACACAAGTGTCCAGTCTGTCAGTTACTGAGACTAATGTCTAGTCACCTTGTCAGGTAAACGCTTATCCAATCAGTAAGCCATTAGGTCATCCAGTCAGTAGCTTCTCCTCTCCCCTCCTCTCGCTGCCCTGAGTGAATGATAAAGGCTGCCGATCAATACGGCTGCTCAGCTTCTCTGCAATCAATCTCAGCATTTAGGAGGTCAATAAGAACACTTCCTGGGTGAGCGAGGGAGATCATGACACAGACGCAGACAGAAATAACAGCCAGACAGTCGGGGGTTTGTTACCTGATCATTTTTCTCAGACGCAGACGTCGTCTGACAGTCGACCCGAACAGGTGAGTTCAGAGCAGCGAGGAGGAGGAGGAGGAGGAGGAGGAGGAGGACGCCGACGCCGCCGCCGCCGAGCCGCCAGCTGCAAATGGAACAACTCCCCCTTCTGTAACTGGCCAAGTCAAACTTTTGTGAAGCTCAAATGTCTGTTTGGCAGTGGCAGCTTTAGTAAAAAGAAAAGACTAAATGCAAAAATCTTTATCAGATTATTTCTTGTTTTTCTGCTGGATCACTTCAGATTGTCGGGCTTTTAAACGCCAATAGATTGTTTTAGTGCCGTAACTAGGAATTATTTTCATTTTCAATCAATGTGTTTCTTGTTTTCTTGAATATTCAATTGATCATTAAGGCCATAAAACATGTGTTGTCCTCGGTTCACTTGTTTTATCCAACCAACAGCTCAGAACCCTCGACCTCCTCAAATTACTGGAACGTTTAAACATGTTTTTTATTTTTTAAGTTGTTGTCAATTAATTTTCTGACATATTTTCATAAGTCTTTAGTATTTATATTCAGGGTTCAAATTTTTTTTTTAGTTTTGAAGCTGTAATTTCATGTAAAAAAACCAAGAAGACATTTATTGTCTTAGAATAAAGATAGAAATCCTTCAACATATTACCTTCATCGTGAGGTTTCTCTTGATGGAAGAAGACATGTTGGAGTGTAGGGCGCCCGCTCGCTGTTTCCAAGGCTCGAGGAAAAAGAAAAGAAAGCACATATCGCTCTATAGCTCTAAATCCTCTGTATCCTCACCTCTGACTGCCGTCATTCCCCCCAGGTGCATTGTGGGTGTGCGTGGTGCTGAACCCCCACTGTAAAAGTGAGGAGAAGAGCGGCTGGCTGAAGCAGCTGAAGAAGTGGGGGGACATGGACGTCTGCCCGCTGGAGGACGGCAACTACGGCAGCGAGCTTCCGAACATCACCAACGCTCTGCCGCAGAGCAACCTCGCACAGGGTCAGCACCAAAACACACACACACACACACACACACACACACACGTGTATATATACATATGATATATAAATACACATCAGAATTCATGTGCAGAGATGGGACAACATGACACTGCGTTTCGTCTCTCTCAGACTCTCTGTCCCGGCCGAGGAGGACGGTGTTCAGCCGAGCCGTCGAGGCCTGTGACCTCCACTGGCAGGACAGCCACCTGCAGAGGATCATCAGCAGCGACTACTACATGTCTCCGTCCTACCAGAGAGAGGGGGAGAGCCTGCTGTTCAACCCGCAGGGTCTTCCACTCTGGCTGGGTAAAATCCTCCTTCATTACCCGGAGAAATAACCATATTTACCTACTGCATCATTTGCACTCTGTGATGTGATTTATTATTTATTTTGTCAAAAAAAAATATTTATTCAAGCTGCAAACATACACTGAACAACAGACACACACACACACACACACACACACACACGCTTCCTGTGCAGCCTGTCACTATAGAAAAAACTTCATTTTCAGAAGGAATGACATCGTTTCTGTGGCACTTCCATATACACACAATCTCTAATTCCACTGAAAGCTGACCCAACACACACACACACACACACACACGCACACACACACACACACACACAGTAATTCTGCTGATATTGAGGCCAGTATCTGCAGTAAGCAGCTTCCAGCTAAGATCTGTCAGATTCTGCAACTTAAGCCAGCTATCAGACACACACTGGCGTTCTGCTGAGACTGCACTCTGTGTGTGTGTGTGTGTGTGTGTGTGTGTGTGTGTGTGTGTGTGTGTGTGTGTGTGTGTGTGTGTGTGCCTTTAGTAACTACATTCAGTGTCCTGCAGTGTGTGTTTTTGTCTATTCTGTCTATTACTGAGAGAGTGAGTGAAAAAGTTTGGAGGAAAAATACACATCTGTAACTGGCTGTAGTGATGTGTGTGTTGTGTGTGTTGTGTGTTGTGTGTATCTGTCCTGACCCTACCTTTTCTCCCCTGTTGACCATACAGACCACGTCCCGACAGCGTGCGCCCGCGTCGATGCCCTGCGTTCCCACGGTTACTCCAGGGAAGCCCTGCGATTGGCGGTTGCCATCATCAACACGCTCCGCCTCCAACAGCAGAGACAGATGGACATCTACAAACACCAAAAGAAAGGTAACACACACACACACACACACACACACACACACACACACACACACACACACACACACGGTGCTGTGTCTGTTTTAGCGGAGCGGTGTAAAACCTTGACCTCTCGTCTCTCCTCCTTGTTCAGAGCTTCTCCAGAGGGGTGTGACCTCCACCACCAACCTGGAAGGCTGGGTGGGTCACCCCTTGGACCCGATTGGCTGCCTGTTCACCACGCTCACCGAAACCTGCCGCATGGACGACGACAACAGCATGGACACCGGAGGTACGAAACAAAGACGCACCTCTGTTTCTCCTCACAGTGAGACTCAGTTTAAAAACGAGGCTGTGATGAAGCTTCACATTGTTACCAGCAAAAAGACGGACGTGCTTCATCGCCTGCCTTCACAAACATTACACTCTGTTTTCACCTTCCACCACCTGAGTGTCTTTATCATGTCGGCTCTTCTGCAGAGTGAATATTTAACATTTAGATCTCGTTTCTGACATTTACTTTGTGCTACGACTGAACGCTTGGCTAATCCTCGGGACCACGACGCGATGACAGAGGCCGGACTTTGTTCCCTCATCGGTCACTTATTCACGTATTCACTCTGTCTTCTGCTTAGAGAAGCCGTCCGGTCGATCCATGTTCCTTTGTTTTTAAATTGACACCTGACACCGCTGTCACCAGTTCGGCTCCACCCACAAAATACGTCATCGCTGTTTACAAACACTGTGGAAATAACTTTAGCTCATTATTAGCATCATTAGCTTATCATTGTTTGCACTGTTTGAAGGTGACACCTCGAGCTCCTTATCAGACACTTTAAAGACTAAATGTTTGATCTGTTTGTTGAAAAATGTATCGATAACGAAAATGATTGTATGTTAACCTCAGAATCATTCGTCCTCTGCGTGTCCCACTGTTCAGTGTCTGAGCTACACTCCTGTCCACTAAACCTATGAAGTAAACAAAACACACACTCGACCGTGACGCTCCTCACGCCACAGTATGTTCATCGTGGAGCTCATTTCACAAACAGGAGGTGTAACTCCTGGCACAGTTGACCAGCCGGCCGACGCAGAGGTGATGGGGTTCACCAGCAGTGACTCATCAGACAACACACTCCGTGTTCTTATACGAGGACCAGGCGCTATTGTGCTGCAGACGGCCATAAACTAGCAGAGCATGAATGGATCGAGCTGCAACACCCTGCTCATTTAGACCATGCTCTTTTTAGTGTCTGTGTGTGTGTGTGTGTGTGTGTGTGTGTGTGTGTGTGTGTGTGTGTGTGTGTGTGTGGTATGTATAGAATCCATCACCATTTGCATTTCTCACCCTGCCCAGGGCCTTTTTTTTTGCACCAGTGGTCATTGCAACAAAGCAGAATAGGGGCTGGGTTTTCTCATTGTCACCAGGCTACAGGGAACTATTGTCAGTTCAAACAATGCAATGACCACTGGCACACTCAGTGGTGTGTGTGTGTGTGTGTGTGTGTGTGTGTGTGTGTGTGTGTGTGTGTGTGTGTGTGTGTGTTGGTGAAAGAGTGAGTGATTGTCTTTTGTTGTTTTGGGAATTTGAGGAGAGTGGTATGATTAGTGTGTGTGTGTGTGTGTGTGTGTGTGTGTGTGTGTGTGTGAATAGCCCTGGTCACCATGCTTTATTTCCCAATGGAAGACAGCTGGGAACATCTGTCAAAGAATGGGGAGGGACCCAGACTGATGTGTCACCCAATCAGAATGCTCATTCATCACTGATCTTTTCAAATCAACCAATCAATCAACAGCCGATGTATAAAAGAAAAAGGAAAAAAAGAAAAACAAAATGAGTTAGCGATGGGGTTAAGTCTGTAAAACCAGTTTCCACTTCACCCTAGATTTACGCACGCACTCACACACACACACACACACACACACACACACACACATCCCTGGAATAAACAGGATTGAGGGGATCTGTTGCTCGGAGGGGATTTAAGCAGAGTGATGGGGGGGGGACAAATGGGCACCAATCAACAGCTGAGACTCTGGTGGCATCTGTTCTCAGTTATAGTTGTCAGGCCTCGGTGTGGGGCTGAGCGGCCATCTTAATACTTTGTGAGCACAGTCTGCCGTGTAGCCCACATTTCTTTTATGTTGCACGCAGCTTTAATCGCTCCCCGGTCGACGTTTGTATTTCCTGGATGATTTTAGTTCGGTTTAAGACAAGCGAGCGCCGTCCTTCATTAAATGAGGAGCATGTCCTACTGCAGTTCTCTGTAAAAGAGTAACTGGTTGATGTAATCGCTCCTTCCATCTCTTCTACTACACTGTAAGAAACAGGACAAAACGCCCACTGTCCTTGTTCCATGTGAAAACGTGAATGAGGACCGTAGATTCTCTTTTCCCGTTTGTTTTACAGTGAAGCTCAGTGTTGCCAGGTTGGATAATTTTCCACCCAACTGGTTCTACTTCTTATTTAATTTATTTATGGCAGCTTGAGAATTTGAGCCACCCTCTGGGTAATTTCCTGCGACTAAAAAGTTCGGCAATGAATCCCTCCCCTCGTCCTCTGAGAGCAGTGAGATGGAGATTAACAGAGCGCCGAGTTCAGTAGCTCCACAACACAATGACTGAAAACTGATCACTGACAAACGCAAAATGTCATTTCAGTTCAATTAACACGAGACTGGAAGATTTTTAGTTTTTTTTTCCTGTTCAGATTATTATTATATATTATTATTATTTTTTGCTTTACCTAACGTTTACTAGGAACACAGACCTGGAAGCTGCGAGGACAGAGCTTCATATTTTTCATCTTGTACTCATGTAATACTCTAATTTCTCTTCCTTTACCTCAGAAGGAGAACCCAGACCTCCAGTCTACCACCATGTGCCCGTGTGGGGAAGCCCTGACGGTGGGGAGTCATACCTGACTCTGTCCTTAGAGGTGGCTCTGATGGGCATGGGGCAGCAGAGGATAATGCCCGAGGGCCTGTACGCTCAGGATAAGGTATGCTACTTCTGAAATACACAGTCGCATGATGATTTGTAGTAATAATATATACATCTGAACAGAATCTTGAGTTCTAGTTGGCTGTCTGATTTTTATCCCCCTGAAAGAGAAATGCATTTATGGTTTGTTGCATATTAAAAATTTGTCTGTTGTAGACAACACCGTCATGATAGAAAATCACTATGATTAAACGTCTGTGTGAAGCACTCTCCCTGCAAACAGAGAGAAAAGGTCACGTCAGTTTTTCCCCCCCTGAAAAACACACAGAAAGTCACAGTACTTAAGTTCACTGTGAATTAGAATCAATCCAAGGAACGTTTCTTTGTGCGAGTGGTAATCTGCTTTAAAGTGCTTAACACGGCTGCCACAGACCTTTGTTAATGTCACGGGAATCAGCAAAAACATTAATGTTTTAGACAAGAATCGCATATAAAAATCTGTGAAAGCAGCTCTCAGGATCTGTGGCTGAAATAAAAACAGTCTCTGTCGTGTAGTGGATTCATTCATTCATTCATTCATTCATTCAAGAGTGTGAGGAATTAAAGTACTGCTGGTCTGATAATACCTCAAACTCAAAATCCCTTCTTAAAGGGTATTTACACTTCAAAGTGTTTTTTTTGTTTTTTTTAAGGTGAAGTCAGTTTAGTTTTTACTCCATTTAAACAGGTTTAATTAAAGGATCTCCACTTGTGTGTTATTCTTGAATAGATTTAACAGTTTAGCTCCTTTAGCTCCAGATTTCCCTCTCGCTTCTCGTCGATATCAAACTGAACATTTATCACAGCCAATCAAATGTTTGTTGTGAATTTGTTGCAGGTTTGTCGCAACGAGGAGCAGATTGTTGCAAAACTTCAAGAGCTGGAGCTGGACGATCTCCTGGTTCAAACTCTTCGGAAACAGGCCATACAGCTACTAGATGGTACGACGACAACAACAACAACAACAACGACGACAACAACAACACTTTGTGTCAAAGCTCGTACGATACAGTGTGCACGTGTAAAACATTATCTTGTGTTTCTCTTGGTGCAGCTGGTCCGTTTAGCGGTCTGGGTGAAGTCATCCACAGGGAGAGCGTTCCCATGCACACCTTCGCCAAGTACCTCTTCTCTGCCCTGCTGCCGCACGACGCAGACCTGGCGTATAAAGTCGCTCTCCGTGCAATGAGGTCAGGTTCTGATCCAAAGCGCTGCGTGTCCCTTGCAAATGATTTGTGATACCTTTTATGGTCAGAACAAACAGCGGCCTTTATGTCATGATGTGTATTGTTTCTTTATTTCCTGTAAACAAGCTCAGTTTTTATGGTTAAAGTTTATGGTCGTTCTGGAGGCTGCAGTTTTTGCGATGCTGTTGAATTTCACTCTTATTCAAACAGATGTTTTTAATTTTTTATCCACCCTCAATTATGTCTATGAACTGTCATTGATTGTAGGGTCATAGTATTAGACTGCATTTATTAAATCTAGGTGTACCCTAAAATATAGATGTTCGCACCTGACCACAGCCACTAAAGCTGTTTCTAATTTTATCTTTAGAATTAATTACTTTCACCTATTTCAATTGTGAAATTCGTCTTATATTTTAAACAAACTGACATTTAAAGAAAACCGTAAAACCCGATAATAACTAAAGACATATTAAAAATGGATGTTTCTTTTCTTTTCAGGCTCCCGGTGCTGGAGTCGTCGGCGGGCTCCGGGGACGTGGGCCACCCTCACCACGGTATCTCCATAGTCCCGAGTAGATACCCGCGCTGGTTCACACTGGGACACCTGGAGTCACAGCAGTGCGAGCTGGCCTCCACCATGCTAACTGCTGCTAAAGGTACCATCGACACGTCCACGACGTCCCCGAAATGTTCAACCTGTCACTCGTATTTATCAAGATCTAATGTTACGTTTTCTTTTGTCTGCAGGCGACATGTTGAGGTTGCGGACGGTGCTGGAGGCCATCCAGAAAAACATCCACTCCTCTTCCTTAATCTTCAAACTGGCCCAGGATGCCTTTAAGATAGCCACGCCCGCTGACAACCCGCCTGATATAACCCTGCTCAACGTGGCACTGGAGCTAGGACTGCAGGTACTAAGTGTGTGTGTGTGTGTGTGTGTGTGTGTGTGTGTGTGAGAGCGAGCAAGAGAGAGCGAGTAAGGCAAGTCAATAATTTTCATAAATCATTTCACCTCAAAAAAAAAGTGCGTGCTGGTCACTCGTCAAAACATTCAACAGTTTCTTTGAACTTGTCATTTCTGCAGTCGTCCGCAGCCTCGCTACAAATTAACAGAGAAAACATCACACAGCGTCTTAACCGTTTGTTGATGAGAAGAAACCACATAATTGAGCCTTTTGGGTTCCACAGTAAACACAGAAACTCTACACATCGCCATGGCAGCGGTGTCGCTGCGGCTTCGCCCGCCTCTTCCTCCTGGTATTTAGAGTTTGGGCAGAATTCCTCTCCGCAAAGCTGCTGATAAAGTGCTCAAAATGGAAGAGTCGCAGTTAGTCATGTGTGTAATTATGAACATACTTCGGATGCATCTGTCATCTCTGGAGAGTGTGGTGTTGTCCTGACTTCTAAATGTTAAACAACATGCGGCATGCTCACCGCTGAATGTTTGTATATTTTAGATTTTTTATTTTCTCAAAATTAAAAAAAAAAAGCTTTTTAAGCTTGTAGATATTTGCAAAGTTAGGAGAAAGAAAATATTGAAATGTCATAAGGGTAATTAGTTATTCTTCTTCTAATTAAACAAAGTAGGAAAATCAGAAAACATCATTGTGTGTCTCTGTTTTTCAGGTGATGAGGATGACTCTGTCCACGCTGAACTGGAGAAGGAGGGAGATGGTTCGCTGGCTGGTAACCTGCGCCACTGAAGTCGGTATGTGATGCCTTTTAACACACACACACACACACACACACACACACACCAGCAGACCCTTCCAGTAGTTCTACCCTCCATAAGGTTTTTCCCTTAATTTAATCTGCAGTCTGTAATTAGCTGATACTCTGGCCGTTTCACATTTCAAAATAAAGCACATTATTATCATCTCTTTTCCTCTCTCCCCTGTCACATCATTGTGAAAAATGGAATAAATCTAAAGGTCCGTAATGTATAAAGTGAAACGTCCATGTGTAGTGTGATTATAGATCAGCTCTAGCTTCTATATTAATACTGTGAAAGTATCAAAGCCTCAGTCCACAGAGAAATGCACACAGCCTGTATTCAGAAACTGAACCTTAAAACCAGCCGTCAGGACTTCTGGAACTTTGTGATGTCACAACAAAGCAGTCACCAAGCCCCGCCCACCTGGACCCACCATCCGACCTTGCAGTATTTTGTTTCTCTGAGTGTTTTTACCTGAAATCTGCTTTATTTTTATTGGACCACTCAGAAAACAGTAAGCCAATCGGGAGAGAGGCTCAGAGCCTCCTCTCTTCTGATTGGCTCACAGACCTGTTGTTACTAGAGCTCCAGAGAGAAGCCTGAGAGAGGAGATGTAAAACTACACTGAGATGGTTTTTGGTTCTTTTAACCATAAATATATCTTCTTATGGATCAACACTTCAAAATAAAACACAGGAGAAGAAGAAAATATGGAGCTTTAATAAATCAACAAGTTCTCAGAAAAGTAGAATCAATAAATGTTAAATCTCCCCCCCCCAGGTCTGCGGGCGTTGGTGAGCATCTTGCAGAGCTGGTACACTCTCTTCACACCGACCGAGGCCACCAGCATCGTGGCGGCCACCGTCATGTCCCACAACACCATCCTGCGCCTCAGCCTCGACTACCCCCAGCGCGAGGAGCTGGCCAGCTGTGCGAGAACCCTGGCCCTGCAGTGCGCCATGAAGGACCCCCAGAACTGCGCTCTGTCGGCGCTGACGCTCTGCGAGAAGGACCACATCGCGTTCGAGACGGCCTACCAGATCGTGATCGACGCAGCGTCCACAGGAATGACGTACTCCCAGCTGTTTACCATTGCGAGGTACATGGAGCACAGAGGATACCCTCTGCGGTCGTTCAAATTGGCCTCCCTCGCCATGACCCATCTAAACCTGGCTTACAACCAGGACACACACCCGGCTATTAATGACGTGCTCTGGGCCTGCGCGCTCAGCCACTCTTTGGGTAAAAATGAGCTTGCAGCCATTATTCCCCTGGTGGTGAAGAGCGTGCACTGCGCCACGGTGCTGTCTGACATCTTGAGGCGGTGCACCATGACGGCGCCGGGTCTCGCCGGCATCCCCGGGAGAAGGAACTCTGGGAAGCTGATGTCAACGGACAAGGCGCCGTTGCGGCAGCTCCTGGACGCCACGATCTCGGCGTACATCAACACCACGCACTCTCGACTGACGCACATCAGTCCGCGGCACTACGGAGAGTTCATAGAGTTCCTGAGCAAAGCAAGGGTGACTTTCCTGCTGGCACAGGACGGCCACATTCAGTTCGCCCAGTTCATAGACAACCTGAAACAGATCTACAAGGGCAAGAAGAAACTGATGATGTTGGTCAGGGAGCGCTTCGGCTGACCTTACCCCTCCCTCACAGGGACGCTCTCCCTGGGAAGTAGTTAAACTTATTTGTTTCTATTTAAGGCTTTTTAGATTCTTTGTATTTTTACTTATTTTGAGCCATTTGTTGACTAAGTCATAAGTTTTTGTCCCTGTTTTGTTGTTTTGTTTCTTGAATGTGAACCAGGAAGTGTTTGCAGTACATTGCTCTACTTCATTGAGACTGCAAAAGGAGGGGGAGGGGGCAGCGGCTTGAAATGTCAAAGAAACACCAACAAAAACAAAGCATTTTTCTCCTCCAGCTAATGTTGAATCTAATATGAAAAAGTCAAAAAGATTGTGATGACAAAAAAAAAAAGCAAAAGCAACTTTTGTTTTTCAGTGGCACATGACGATATAAAAACCAAATGATGTTGGATGGGGTACTTACTTTGAGCCAGAAGACGCTTTCAGCTGGGGGTAAAAGAAGAAGTGTTTTTCAAAGTGGAAGAAACATGTCATTCCAAAAAAGAAAAAAAAAACCCACTGATGTGGAAAACACACATAGTGTTGCTGTCATACCTCGACTGTATTATTTGTCAGCTTTAACTTCTCTATCAGAAATGGCCTCTTGTTTCATTCAGGGCATCTTAGAGTAGAGAGGGCAGAATACAGAACTACGCATGTGTGGTCTCTCTGTAGAAGAAGTCGGCACCAACAGGTTTGAAAAACTTGACTGAAGCCACTCTAGACTAGCTCCTGTCCTCTACACCTGCTGGTCAGTGCTTTTCATTAAGAGATAATGCTTCACAGAGTGCATGTTCTCAAATCCAGCAGCCTGACAGTGACATTATTCAGGCTGTTCTAGCTAAGGTAGAGTAGTAGAGGCTCCACATGCACACACACATATATATAAATATATATATATATACAGTATATCTCTTACGTCCTCCTATAAGCTTATTAACAGTGACAAAATACAACTGTGATGAACAGTGGGGGTCACATTATGCCCATCTCTAGAGATACGACTGCACTGCTGTACAGCTATTTGTGGCCAAAACCTTTTAAATCTATACGACTCCAACAGTCACTTTTCACACGCTAGATCAAGACGCTAGTCAACGAGCAATATAAGTCAAGTCTGCTTCAATATTTGATCGTCCAGCGGCATTAATTTCACCGTCTTGTATTCGGTTAGGAAGCGGAACATATTTGGACCTGGTTGATTTCAGTGACTGTTAGTGGTCAACTCTGCCTGTAGCTAAAGGCCCTTTTCCATTTCAAAAGGTTTTGTGAGAACTCGGGAACTCGTGGTTTCCCAGAACCTTTGCGTGAATCCCATTTTAAGAGCAGAAATCTGGTTTATAATGTTGGTCCTGAGTCGGCAGTACTTTCCATCATAGTCCAACAAGCACTGTTTATATAGAACAGCCAACAATTACAGTAGCAGCAAGAGGAAATAAGTGATAAATAACCTTGGACTGATTAGCTTAACTTGGAGTATTGGCTATGTCAAAAAGCTTTCTAAAAACTCTTTTCCATTAATTTATTATACAGCTAAGCTTAAACCACTGATGAATCTGCGCTAATTAATATTTTTATGTAAGAAAAGGTCACTCAGTGATAGACGCACAGAGAATTAGCATCATTTAGCATCATTTAGCTAACAGTTTATGTTTTCTGCCAGATAATGTACTGTTTGGTTCAGTCTTACTGCTCATAACAACCTTACTTCCAGCGACAGCAGGCATCGTGCAGTACACCGCCTGCCCTGCACCAAACGGCAGGAAGTCATAGTTATTAGCAGCTAGCTAATGAGTAAAGTGGAGGTTTTAGCTACCTCGAGTGGTGGTAGAGAGGAAAACACAGCTGAAAAGAGAGTTAACATTGGCCTTATGTTTGTTAGGTGGCCAGCAGAAAACAGTCAAATGAATGCTCGATGCTGCTAGACATGCTAGCAACTGTTTGCTAACATAAGCCACCAGATTAGCTAACAATGTTAGCTAAACCAACTTTGTAAAAAATCAATTAAGAGTGGTTTAAGTGGCGTTTGAATATACTAAAACAAAAAAGGTAATTGGTTAACAGTTAAAAAAAAGAAAAAAGGTGAATATTTAAAACATTTAAACAAAAACACAATAACTGTAGTAATTGCACTTCTTCCATCATGGCTGACATGAAACATGCTAAAGAAGCTTCTGTTGTTCCTCCAGTTCTTACGTCTTGGTGGAAAAGGGTCTGTAGTTACTAAAGCTACGTACCTGTGAATGCTACTGGTTGTGATCATTTCTGGACTGTGAAGACGAGTGGCCGTGTCAGAAATACAGTGCACATACAAAACATACTGTATATTTTATGACTTAACGACGTAATCGTACATATGTGAGACAACACGCCTCAG
The DNA here is from genome assembly GCF_002814215.2 of Seriola lalandi dorsalis. NCBI lineage: Eukaryota > Metazoa > Chordata > Actinopteri > Carangiformes > Carangidae > Seriola > Seriola lalandi. Next base: position 236,520 of record NW_019524761.1, on the reverse strand, counting down.
CACAGGAAGTTGTTTTTCTTTATGGTGGGGCGAAGGTGGGGGGGGGGGGTATATGCGCCTCCCCCTTTTCTTACCCAGTGGCAAAGTGCTGTTAATGGCAGTAAACAGTACAGCAAGAGCTTGAATCTTTCACTGGTCGGACTGGTCATCGTACAAGCACTTCACACAAATACCTCTTCAGTACGTTCCTGCCTGCTTCAGCATTTATTTATTGATTGTTTAGTAACTTTGTGTGACTGAGTAGGAACCGCAGACACACAAACAGAACAGGATTTAAATAGATTTAAAACACACACACACACACACACAATGGATGAGTCAGCTTGTCGATGGCAGGAGAATAAAAGAATAAGGTTTTTGAATGGAGGAACATTTTCTAGTCTGCTTTTACATTCCATGAGAGCTACCTTCACCCACTACCCGGGTAGTCAGTCACAGCTCTGGGCCTTTTTTTGATCTGAAGAAACGCAGATAGAAGAGGGGGAAAAAGGAAAATTGAGCAAAAAGAAAGAAAAGAGAGGCTAAACTCAGTTCTCAGGGACATCACTTAAAGAAACAAAACAAAAAGTAGTAGCATTAAGCATTTAAGATATTGTAAATATTAAAGTGTCAATTCAGAAAATTGTAAAGTTATAATTATTTATGATAAGTATGTTATGTGTTTGTTTTGTTTTTTTCTTTATTTTTATGTTTTTTTGTTTTTTGGCGGGGGTGTACTTGAATTGTTTTGGACGGGGGAATTTGACAGCGTTTTTTTAAGAGCAAAGACTTCAAGGCATTTCTCAGGTGCTCCTGTGTACATTTATTTCAGTTTGTTTTTTGCTATAATAACTATTATTATTTGTGTTTTTTTTTTTTGTTTTGTTTTTTTGTTTTTTGTTCTTTTTAGATTTGCAAAGAAAAAAAAAATCTGTTTTCCAAAAGGAGGCATGTTATTGGGAGTTGAGGAAAATGAGTGAGGCATTCATTTGTAAACAGATACGTACTAAACCTGACTATGCAGAACCACTTTGATGATCTTGTCACCTCTTAAAGATGCCCTCTAAAAACTTGGGAGGAAGAGACACAGTGGACCGAACCACTATTAAAGATAGAGAGGGGGGTTTGGGGGGAGGGGGGGCACACAAAGACAAGACACAGCATGCTTGTATTTGGACAATGCGCAGTAGCCAGCCTGCATTCGCTGCAACATTTAGAGGAGAAAAAAAAAAAAAAAAAAAATGGTGGAAAATGCCTTTCTGACCGATCAATGTACAAAGTTTATTTTTGCTTTTCTTCTTTGTTGGTTTTATTTAATCAGGACTCAAGCCTTTAGTGTCTTCTCAGAGGTGTCGTGTTGTGTGGCAGCACCGCAGTGAGACAGAACAATACGCAGACGTCAGTCAGAAACAGCAACTGTATGAACAAAAGAGACGACCTGTGGATGACCTTGTGTTCATTCCTCATTTGTTGTATCTTGTTTTGTTTTTTTTTCCTTTATTGCTTTCTCTGCTCCCTTCAGCCTTCTCCTATCTCTCTACCATACTTTCTTTTTTCTAATTCTCTGTCGTTTATCCCTCGTTCCCCTCTCACGCCGGGAGGATTTTTTTGGTGTCGCAGCAACGCATCGATGTGTCAGTGCTTTCACTGCAGCCACTTCCTCTGTCGTCGGATATCAGTGCAGCAGCCGCGTGTCAGCTTTTGACAAAAACTAGCTGGTTTTCTTTTGTTGCTGCAAAGTTTTTACACGATGCGGATTTGAAAAAAAAGAAAAGAAAAAAAGTTTGAATTAATTTCTGGGCTACTACATCAGCATGATAGGGATGTTTTTGTTGAATCATATATGAAAGAGGGATATTATTTTACCAGTTGCTTAACTTGGAAGCTCCAGTCAGCTGCCTTTATGTGATGCATTAACTGACGGCATTACAACAAAGACGTTCCTCCATCTTAACCGTTTTTCTCTGTGTTAACTGTATCAACCAGTTCCTTAAGTTTTTCTTTCTTTCTGTCTTTCTTTCTTTCTTTCTTTCTTTCTTTCTTTCGTAGGACAGTACTATTCGCAGGTAGAGATCTAGTTCACCTACTGTTTCCCAGTTTGTTTTATTTTTGGATTTTTTTTTTTCTAACTTAAGGGAAAATTTGAAAGTGTTTGTTGCCTCTTTGTGCTACTGATTATGAAAAAGGTATTTCCAGTATTTGTTGCCACAGAAGTATGATAGCTTATCATCAACACTTTTTTTTAATTTGTAATTTTTTTGTGCAACTTCTTGAGCTACTGTCTATAAAGCGAGAATTTATTACTATTTATGTAACGCTACTACCATTTTATATTGATTTGTGTTGGAATCTCAGTGCTTTTCTATGAATAAAGTGTGAAACACGTTTCAAGGACTTCTTTATATTTCCAGGATGCATTGCTTTACAGATGATTGTGTGTGATGCGAGACCTCCAAAGTGAAGTGAACTTATTCTAACTACATTACACTACATTTTAGGGCTTTTATTTATTTAAGTAATCACAATGAAATGAATACTTCATCATTCACACTGATTTATATGCAACACACTAATCTAAAACTATGTCAAATATCATTAATTTCTTTATTTAAAACGGGTCTCATTGAGATGGGGATCTCTTTCTAGAAACAATTTACAGACATTAAAAACATCCTGAACTAAATTATTGGTTTACACAGGCCTGGAACGGGTCTGGAAAATGAAGCCAATGCGGAAGTGCCAGAACTTGCATTCTATCGAATGACCATCAGGGGGCGACTCCACTGGTTGGAAAAAGAAGTCAGATTGTATTGAAGTCTAAGGGGAAATTACCCTGTTGTCACTTGATTTATTACCTCAGTAAATGTTCTCAGTTTTTCTTCAATACAACTTGATGTTCGTTTTTAAAATTATGTTCCTATTTAAAAGATAATAGACGTTAAAGCGATGTGTCGGACATTTGACTTGTCATTGTGTTTTCAGTTCATCAAAGTTAGCTCCAACATGTTGTTTACCTGAAAATGTCTCGTTCAGTGTTCAGTTGTTCTCAAAGACACTCAGAGGAGTCGGCGGTTCAGTTTTTTCCGGTAAGTACATTTTGTTTTAATCCTGTTTCTTTGCTAGCCAAAATTAGCATCCCTGTTAATATCAGAGTTCAGGTGAAGATGCACCTTGCTAACCAAGCTAGCTCGCTAGTGCTAGCGTTAGCTGATAACTTAGCGATTGCTATGCTAACGGTACCTGGCCCCGCTGGGCTGATAACCTGTGTCAACCTGGGTTAGCCCGTGGAGGTGTTCAGTCAAAGCCCAATAAAAAGGTGAATTTAATCGACGTTAATCTAACGACGTTTGGTTTGTGTTTCTCCACATGTGACCCAGTTTAATTGATCTGCGTTAGTGTAACGCGCAGAATGTGTAGACACATATTTGTCATATAGAAGATTGTTCATTTAAAACTCAAACCAGTCCTCAACTGAAGCAGACATTCATGCACCTGTCCTGACAGCTGATCGATATTTGTGATTAACTGTGATCCACCGCATCTTAACTCAAGTGTTTGTGTTTTATTGTCATTTGAAAGGTTTCCACACTGTGAAAAGTGAGTGATCTGTGCCAACAGAAGGAGGAGCTCATGTACAGAGCAGCTCATTAGTTTCCATCCATCTGGTTGAAGGGAGACTGCATGGACATCCTTAGTTCTCTAATGTGCTGTGATGATGATGATGATGATGATGATGATGATGATGATGATGATAGTAGAAAACCTCCCAGTTCATCTTCCTCTGATGAAATGACAGACCAACTGCTGATGAGTTAGTTTATTATTCTGTCTTCAGTGTTCACAGGTTCAGTTTCTTACCTGAAACTTTATTTCTGCTGTTATTGACAGGTGATGGTAGCAACACTTTTAAGATCAGAATTAATAAATATTAAACTGATTAAGTGGTGATTAAGTCATCTCTAGCACTGTCACCACCTCCACAGGTGAAAGTATGGATCAACTTGTCAGACATTTAAATATTTCTAGTATTTATGTTGTTGATTAAAGCTAACATAGAAAAAGTCACACAGTGCTGTACATGTTACTATGTGAAAATTCTTACCAGATGTGTTCTATAAAAACCATCAACAAAGTTAAAGCAAGAGCTTCATAAATAACTTTATTGGACATTATAAACTACATTAATTTAAACAATTTACAACACTGGAAACATGTCTAAAAGAATGTAATAAATGGATTAATTAAATGGTGTACAATTTACAATCAACTATTTAAAATCAAAAAATAGTTGTGGGTAAAGTTAAAACTGAATTTCACTGTCATATGTAAGTTTGTTTAATAAAAAGAAGTAGTTGAATAGACAGTGCAACAGAATCTTTAGTAACAAGTATAATTATTATTCATCATGAGTCCTAATGTGTGAGACAGTTGATATTTATTTGCTCCAGTAACAATCTCCCTCTCAATAAGTGATGCTGTTGGAACAGCACACTGATATTAACTATAATGGCTGAGGAATATGAAATATGGACTCTAATGTTTTAATCTATTGACAATTTGTTACAGCTACAGTGGAGTCTAAAAGTCATGTGACTGTATGTGTGACGTGGGGCAGAGAGTGTAATACGACAGTGAGGGTGAAGGGAACAAGGAAGAGCAGAGCTGATCAGACTGAACAATGTTATGGCCACCAATGTAAAATTAAAAAATACTATGTCATCATATAAGACACTGTGTGTATGTATGAGAAGAGAAGATCTTCATGTGTGGACACTGCAGGTGGAGGTGGTGCAGGGCCTCCATCATCGCTGCAAGAGGTTGTAGGTGTCCCCAAAGATCCAGACCTTGGCTGGATGGAAAAAAAAACATTATAATAGAGAGAAATCAGATCAATATCATATTCTAGAGTATAGAGAAAAAGACAAAAGAAGCAGCACTCTGATTAGATGATCACAGATATCTGAAAATACATTATTCCCTCAGCTTAGTTGTAATAAACAGTCTGCTGAACGGTTTTATATGAAATAACAATAGAATAGAAACTAATACTGAGTTTGGAGTCATTGTGCAGGTGCACATGTCATGATGGTTCTCAGCTCTCAGTCATGTTCTTTATTCTGACACAGACACAATCACTCCAACAGATGTTTTGACTCCTGTCATCAATAATGAAATGAACTAGAGCTGAAAACTATCCGACTAACACTGAACCAAACTTAATATGAACAAACACGACACGACAGTTCACTGTAATAACGGGATCGTTTAGTGACCGTGACTTACCGACACTGACAACCCGCTGTCTCTGTTAACACTAAGGTCGGTGACGTCACCTTCGCTTTGTAGAACTCATTTTAAAACACGTTATAACATGTTTTCCCTCGATCTATGGTTTTAATACAAGCGGTTTAGCCACACAGTTAGCTTACACACAGTAACTTCAGCTAATATTACAAGCTTTCTCCTCATATATGTGATATTTACCAAATGTGGACATGTACACAATTAGCTACTAAGATTATTTTAACACTAAGATATAAAGTTTACCTTGAGTCATGAATGCTAACTGTGTTAGCAGCGACTTCGTACCGTGTATCCAGGAGCCTGCTGCGGGCCGGTAGCCGGTGCAGGCGGCCGTGCAGAGCAAAGACTCTCTACAGCTGTTCTTGTTATTACAGCCTGTTTCTGCACAAAGCTCGAGCATTTTAACACTAACTGATGGATTACCTGTCCCTGTCGGAGCAGAGAGGAGGAGCCTCCGACTCCACGGCTTCTCCTATTGGTGCAGCAATGACCCTGTCAGTCTTCACCACAGCTGTTGCCGTTTGAGCATCAGAGGAAGAGAGTTTAAGAGCCCGGCCGCACATCGTTAGTGGCGGCTGACATGATCGGCAGCTCGCCTCTGTACCGCCTCTGTGAACATTTGTGTGTAATTTGTGATTTGGTTTGAGATGCTGGTGTTGATTGTTGGGGACTGGGCTAGGTTTAAAACTCTGATTGTGCATCACACCCTTAGAAAAAGACTGTTGGACACATTAGGAACAGAGGTGCTGATTCTAGTGTTTTTGGGTTGGTTAGAATCGCATAGTTAGGCTCTTTGTTGGCGCCTGTTCCCCTACTTCAGTTATCCTCTTGCCTTGTTTGTATTTATGTTTACTTGTTTACCCTCCTGTTAACGCAATAAATTAAATCAGTGAATCTGATTTACCAATAACACCTGGTTTTATGTTGCTTCCCTTTTCCCCTAACTGGGTTGTAACAACGACTGCCAAAATACGGTGACTGGTAAGACAGCCCATGACATCATATAGGGACACCAGAATCAACATGGCAGCAGTGAACTGACACCTGGCTCTGTGAGCAGTCCACAGTCAATAAGTGAAATACTGGGTGAGTAAAATTTCCTGGGCTGTTGTATCTTCTTTGCTTGCAGAAATCAACTGCCTGGTACTGGATGTGAGTCCCACAGCGTCGGAGGTTTTACTTTCTCAGCAAAGTGGTTCTACAAAGGGTTTATATCTTGATGCTTCATGTGAGCAGTGCAACATCTACTGGCCTGAATGCAAAAAGGGCAAATATAAATGTTTGTATATCACAGATTTGATATAAGTATAAGGGAAAGCATGATTGTATTTTATATCCCATGCATAGATTTATATACTGTAAAAGCAAATCAAAATGTTTTGTATGCATCAAATGTGTCAATATCAGTCAAGTTAAGCTCAATGTCTTTGTTTTAACTCATACCACTTTGTGACGCTAGAGGCTGTGTGAGTCAGTGGCGCGTCACGTCTGCCCTCAGTCCCACGAAGAAGAATAACTTCCGGCAGAGCTCGAAGTTAGCATCACAGAAACACAGTAATGGCTGAACCTCCTAAAAGACGATATTTATCTGTATCCCGAAGGACCGCTCCCGACAAGAAACCACGTTCAACGGCAAAGAAAAGAAGCAACACGAGTAAATCTGGATGTGACTTTTCCGCCGCTGGAGAAGCTGCTGAGAGGAAAGAGATGCGGTTTGATGCCGAGCTCGCAACTTTCCTCTTAGCATGGTGAGTAGCATCAATGCTAGCTCTTTAGCTAAAAGTATAATCAGTGCAACGACTGAAAAAACATTTCAGGTGGTGATATTGATGTTGTCTACAGACGTTTTAGCGGTTAGTAGGATTGTGTCTGTTGCTCTCGGCTGTTGTACAGCTAGTGACGTCAGTAACTTCAGGATCATCTTGTAACTGACTGTAACGTGAGATTGTATGGAGCCAGTAGACCGAGTGAATACACGTCGATCGGTTCACCTAATGTAACCACTTTACATTAAGTTTTAGGAGATCAGTCATGACTGAAAGTGAACTAGGTCTTTACATTTGTCAGGAGATTTCAGCATCCCTCTGTCTTTATCAGGACCTGAGCCAGTACAGGTGTAATACCGCATCCACCTGTCTCACCAACGGCAGAGAGTCCAGACACAGTGAGGAGGGTCTAGGTGAGTAACATGCTGTCATTCACTTTTAAAAGTAAGACTTGTGTATACCACTGTGATTAAACAGACCCACAGTGTAAACATGTTCACACTGCTGATTCTTTATAGTATATCTATATTTGTATTGCTGCATTTGTTGGTTATATAGTGTGTGTACTTTGAATTCTTATCATACCTCTAGTTGTTTACCCTTTTCCTTGCATTTACATTTCATAATATTCGTATTGCATTTATTTTTGCCTTATTTTCTGAGTCCGCCTTTGTGGTGATGTCATCATCCTGTCCTCATGCTGCTATATCCTGCCGGGGACCACCCATGTGTCCTGCAGTATCCCCTTGCCTTCATAAATCTGCAAGTGTATGACACTGAGGTTACAAGTATTTAGATCCTATTTTCACACCTGAATTTAAATTCTATTCGTGACCTCAGTGTCACACTTGCAAGAATTTTGGGCACCAAGTTTTACAGTTTTGTGCTTTGCATGTGTAGATAGACAGAAGCTCTTCCTCTTCCAGTCTGTGTTGCCTCACCACTAATGTGTTTATTTATATAAATGTACATTAATCTCTTCTACAAATTCTTCACATGTATCATTTGTTCACATTTATTCATAGTTTTGTTTTTATTACAGTATATGCTAAATGAGGTTTAAGTGGATGATTGCATCTTTTATGTTCTGAAGTCTTAGACTGCCTCAAACATTTCACAGTCAAAAGAGGAGCTGCTTGACATGTCCTTATTTTTCCTGTTGTGTTTTCATAGGGACGGCAGAATCCACCTCGGGCCAGAACTGCACCTTGTGGAACCCAGAAAGAAACGGTAAGTCATGCGCATTACTCCACCCCATACGTACATTTAAGTTGTCGAATTATCGAATGCATCAGAAAACAACGTGGATGTGATTATTAATATATTCGGCTTGAATATTACATTTAAAATACTTGTTTGGAAACTTGCTGTGTCTGATTTGTTGTTAAGGAACTTATTGTGATATAGTGATGGAGTAATGAGGAACTACTCAGTAACAACTGTTTATCACTTCACTGACCAAGTGCTACAAATAGTAAACTACCAGTTAAACCACAACCAGGTAATGTTTAACATAGTTTGTTTTATGTTGAGATGTGTATTAGTGAGCAGATGTTTTATAAAAACAAAACTGTCAGCTGTAGCTGTGTGTGTGTATCTAGGCTCAAATTAGGGTCAAAATGATTTTGAGCTTGTAAAGTGATGTTCACAAATAATTCCAATGTTTGTAGTTTTAAATCAACCTTTGTAAACCTGTAAGATAGTTTGCTTTAATTAGCATTAGCTTTTTTTAAAATTATTATTGGAGGAAAAAGAACAGGGAAAAACAGAAGATGACACTGGGGGGGGGGCGGCTAGCTTGCTAGCATTAGCAGCTAGCCTGCTGGCATTATTCATTGATGAATGCATTTAACAATTACAGATTTCTCTAATTTTACAGACTTTTGTACACTTTTAAAAAAACTGAATATTTCTGTTAGAAAACTTAGTTATTTTCTGTAAAATTAGGATTTTCTTTTAGAGTGTAGCAACAACAACAATGAGCTCATTTACTGATATGTTAACAGAGTATGTATTTCAGGAACAAACACCCTCCACTAGAGTTCAATGAATGACCTGTTGTGCTTGTAGAGTATGAATTTTGAATTTGAACAGAATATTACAGACTGAATATTTAATCTTTCCAGCTTTTAAACGGCAAAAATGAAAATCCATTCATTGTATGTGGTTACTTTTTAGTTACATGAGGAGTTATTTACGGTTTATTTTAAGTGGAGTCTTTGTTTTTGAAGTGTTTTTTTTTCACCATCCTTTCAGTTCATGTTCTCGTCTGTAATAACAGAGATAGGAACATGGTGACATTATTAAAACCAGTCAGGTGCTCTTCAGATTTGTGAACAGTAATATTATTGCCCAAACTGTCCATTATAAACATCCGTCGTAGTTTGCGGACCAACTTTGACCTACCAGACTTGCCGTAGTTGTGCATATTGTGGTTTCCTGTGCGATGAGAAATAAGAGCTGACATTACTTCATGTTTTACCTCTACAATAAGTGATTTTAAACAATCCCACTAAACAGCTGGCTTGTTTACCGCCTGTCGCATCACCTGTCCGCTTGTGTTTCATGCCCCATTGGACTTTGTTGTAATGAAGCGTTCAGCAGCCGTATATGCTCTGAATTTTCTAAATCTCCAGAGCTGTCTAATGCCTTAAACTCCCACACAACAACATATGGATGGATGATTTTGGAGAGAAGTGTATCCCAGCTGGTGTGGCACAATCCTGCATTTTCACCCACCCAGCCGCCCAGCATTAGAGCTAAATGAAGCACATGGAGGATGAGATGGTCCCATCAATCTTTCACTCATTTGTCTCTAATCAGAATATTTTTCCTCTATCCCTCCTCCACCGCTTCATTCTCATTCATTACAGATTTCTGCAGAGCCATATAGCCAGACAATCAGACCATCAAGAAGTGCTAAGTGTGCTCGTGATTCAGTGTGTGCGTGTGTGTGTTTGAGGGAGAGAGTGTGTAAATCTAGATTGATTGGCTGATGGTAAATGAGCAGATTTATATTAATTATCCAGACAGATAGATGGAGAAGTGATTGCTATATGCTCAATCTTTTTCTCCTCAGTTTGCACTGTGTCGTCCAATCTGTCGGTCTCTCTAATTCACACACACACACACACACACACACACACACACACACACACACACACACAGTAATGGACAGCAACTGAAAATACACACAAGCTGAAGAGTTGCAGCAGTTGGAGTGTGTGGGGTTTCCATCACCCACTCCTCTGTCTCCAGTCTGCAGGTCACTGTTTATACACTCATGATGGAACCAACACGATGACACCCCAGTGCACACACACACATGTGCATGTTTACGGACAGTTCAGTCTCCCTAATGTGTAAGATAATAATGCAGTATCATACACAGGCGGCTCTCTCTGTCCAAAGACATGCACATTAAGTTAATTTGCAACACTGATTAACGTTTTTATGCTTTACTATACGTTCACTTTGGATGCCTTACTACACTATGTCCTTTTAATGACTTTTATTACTTACTATACTATGTCGTCTTTGACTTTCTATACCTTATTATACTTTGACATTTTTATACTTAACTATGACGTTTTTATGACCTTTTATGCCTTTAGTACGAGTTTATGGCTCATTATACTATGACATTTTTAAGCCTAACTACAGTTTTCATAACTTTTTATGCCTCACTGTACTGACGTTTTTATCCTTATTTATGCCTTACTATACTATGTTTTTAAGACTTTTTATAATTTACTGACATTTTCATGACTTTTTATGACATATTTATGACTTTATATAACTTACTATACTATGTTTTTATGCCTGACTATATGATAACATTATTATACTATGTCGTTTTTATGACTTTTTTAAAATTCACAATACTATGAAGTTTTGATTATACGTATATGTTTTTATGACTTTTCATGCCTCACTATACTATGTCGTTCTTGAGTTTAACTATACCATGAAGTTTTTATATCTTACTACACTGTCCTTTTAATGACTTACTTTACTGTCATTTTTATGCCTCAGTTTACTGTTTTTATGCCTCAGTTTACTGTTTTTATGCCTCAGTTTACTGTTTTTATGCCTTACTATACCAATTAGTATTTTGTGCTTTAGTATCTTATGTCATTTTTTGATTTCTATGTCTTATTATACTATGATGTTTTTTTGCCTTATTATTCTGTCGTTTTTATGACTTCTTATGCCTTCGTATAATGTTTTTGACTTTCTGCCATACTATACTATTATTTATTAATATAGTATGATTTTTTTTTTTTAATTACATTGTATACTATGAAATATTTATGCGTTACTAAAGTACAACTTTTTTATGCCTTACTATAATCTGATTTACTACTACCAGTTAATCTTGTGATGCAGCCAGAATTGACCAGGCTCCTGTTCAGGCATGTCTGAGCTCAGAAGCAGCATAGTTTTAAAAAAGTTGAGACGCCTAATGCTGAAAGTGGTTTAGTTTCTTCTCTGTAACCACAGTTGACTGGCTGCAGAACAGGATATTTGTTTATCTCGGTGCCACCGTGACCTGGATAAAAAAGGATGGATATTAGATGGATGAGTGTGTCGCTTATGTTTATTTTTTCATTTGAACCAAACATGAGGTAAAAATAGAGGACTCTATTATAAAGCAACTGAACCTCCTTCAGAGTTACTTGTCATGTTTATACATCACTCTATCTCCTACCAATCCACCGTGGGACAAAAAGACAACGGTGTGAACGAATGAACAAATGAATTCCTTCATACTTCAGTCGGGGTAAAATATCTTCAACCTTTTCTCCAGTGAATAGAAGAAACTTTTTCCAAGGTGATGTAGATGAATGTGATTCCCTACAGTCATGTGGGTCACAAACAGGGTCCAACTCAACAGGTTAAATGAGGTGGGATAGTGAGGTGTCATCAGCAAAGAGGGGAAGTCACAGCTGTCAGAGTCTGCGTCCGTGTGAAGCCTCTGAAGGTTTTTCAGACTGAAGCCAGAGTCTCCATTTCTGCCTCTGCCTGCCTCCATAACCACTATAGTAATAATGCCTATCAGTCTCTGTCACAGCGTGGTGTGTGTGTGTTCATTCATGCATGTGGTCATCGAAAGATTGTGTGTGTGTGTGTGTGTGTGTGTGTTCATTCATGCATGTGGTCATCGAAAGATTGTGTGTGTGTGTGTGTGTGTGTTTTGGGGGGCGGTCACTGATAAAGCGCTGATAGTGTCCATCCATGGCAGATGATGTAAAGCCTGCTGTCTCTCCAGGCAGATTGGATTTTCAGGCCTGCTGATTTGCTGAGAGATGGAGCCTGGACCTCCTTCAAACACACACACACACACACACACACACACACACACACACAGAGAGAGGGAGAATCCCACAAAGACGCATTCACCTGTTCAATCGCTGTGCACATAAAAGCCCAGCGACACACAGACACAAGTACATACACAAAACACACACACACTTAAATATTATTCTTTTGCCAAAGCCTTTAAAGGCGACCATGTGGAAATTGATCTCCATTTCTAAAGAGCACAGATTCATTGTTACAACCTTCTCTCACACACACACACACACACACACACACACACACACACACACACACACACACACACACACACACACAGAGCCTGTCACTGTGTTCCCAGATGGCCCGCTGACACACAGTCTCAGCCTCTTCAGTCTTACCTGTCGACAATCAGTGGTGATTTTTGTTCATTTGTCTCCGCTATTTACGCAATAGGGGGGGGGCAACAACAAAAGCCTGTGTGTGTGTGTGTGTGTGTGTGTGTGTGTGTGTTTTTTTATGGTTACAGCAACACAAAGGACAGAGATGAATGAAGGCACACTTTCATTTGAGCAAGAATCCCCCCCCCCCCC